>NC_067139.1:60500048-60653924 GCF_903995435.1 Acomys russatus | reverse complement strand
CATTGGATGATTTCTGAGCAAAGCAAATGGAATATCCCAATGTGCTTTTGGTATTGTTGTTTGAGGACACTACCTACATTGCCCAGGGTAGTCCCCAACTTTTACACGGTGATCTTGACCTCGACCTACTGTGCTACCATCCAAGAGCTCGGATTGCCAAACCTTTATGTGCACTAAGGTATCCAGCCCAGAGCTTTACCTGTAATAGGACGTGTTCATTCTTTGCGACTCCAAATGAGGGGCGCACGACAAATGCAGCGAAGCCGTAGAACAGTGGCCCGATCCGTTACTTTCTATAGTTGACTTTGAGGAATGGAAGTTTATGAGAAATGTAGGGCGAAGTGGACGGGCTGTGAGTGGAGACTGGACTCGTCCTGCCTGCCTTCCCCAGGGTCACAACTATGATGGATTTGTTTGCCCTTAGGCTTGTTGCGTAGAGCTCATCTTGCAGTGTGACCTGGCCAGCTGTGTGTAACCTGACCCTGGCTGGGCCTATTGTTAGGGAGGTGCGTGATCAGATATTCTGAAGAGGAAACAGCAGACGGCCAGTGAAATAAAGACTGCGGACTTAACGGCTAGGCAAGCTGCCAACCTCGTTCCTTGCCCCTGGGATGTGAGGGAGGCGCTTGTAGCCAGGATGTGCCTGGGAAGTAAGGACAGGACGAAGGGAATTTCTCCTGCGGCCTTTGATCAGCCATTGTCACTCTCCCTTCCACGGGACCAAAAGCGAAAGCAGCACTGACAGGGGCAGTGAGGTTGTCGCGTGAATGCCAATTAAAGCCGGAAAATAAATAAAGAAGTTAGTTAGACCCAGTGCTGCAAAGATATAATCCCTGCGCTCAGGAGGCCTATGAAAGAGGATCCAAATTTGAGGCCAGCCTGCGCCTCTGCTATTGGGGGGGGGGGTGGGGGGGGGGGGGGGGGTGACTGTACTCAAAGCCAAACTCCACAATCCAAAGTGTTAGGAATTAACCACTGAGCGACTTTGCCTGCAGTCAAGTTACCTGCGAATGAAATGCCTGTGACTAAAGAAGCACGCGGGAGCTGGTTCCTCAAGGTTGCATCATAGGCCCAACTTGAACCAAAGCAATGCTGACTCCTAAACAACACATTTCATCAAGTGTTCTGTTGATGATATGTAGTCAGTCAGATGACCACCGCTGTATGCTTGGCTCCCTTGAGGTGGCCCTAAGGAATGCAGATTCTGTTTCTTAGATTCTGTTGTTGTTGTCTTTGGTTTGCTCATTGAGGAAATATCTCTCTATGATCTTGAATGAACCGGCCTGCCCCTCCAACCTGCCAGAAATCTTCCACCACACTTGAGCGACGAAGATCAGAAGTTAAAATGTGCTTAGCCCATTTTGTTACAGTTACGGTAGAAGAAACAACCCCAGAACATGACGTAATGAGTGAAGTGTTATAAAGTGTGCCCGCTGGGAGATTTATCCCGTGCTCTTACCGTAGGCCAAGTAAATGTAATTAATTTTAATAGTGGCTGTGCTATCACAACCGCCTTGCCAGGATTTCCAGGAACTGAGCCTTTGGCTCTCATGCGCTTGTCCAAGCTTTCTTCTGCACCCTGCTGCTCTAACACACGAGTTAGAAAAAAAAAAATGGAAAGGCCTAGCAGAGTGAGTGAAACGTCACAAGAGAGAGCACCGAAAGCCTTGGTGCGCGGGCTGCCCCTATCCTTTGTTAAGAGCTGTCAGCACTCATTTTCTTCCAGAGAGGTTCAGCCCCTGCCTCGCTCATCGATGCTGACCCAGCCCCTTTTCCTAGCCTGGCTGAGCCAGATGGGACGTGCCCAGTGCCACTGCACCCTGCCTCACCCATGTTGACTTTCATACATTCGGCCACGGGGACATCGGAGATTGTCGCCGGTGACTCCCGGCCAGCTCAGTATCCAGGAACCTTGCAAGCATTTCAAGAAACAAACAGGAAATCTGACTCCTAAACTCACATGGGTACCAAAGCCACAGGAGATGCCACTGACTGCTCAGATGGAGATAAACCTGTGTGTTCCCTGACGGCCCGCAAGGGCCCTGTGTTCTAGTGCTCCGCCCTCAGGACAGCTTCAGGGCCTTGCTCCCAGCATTGGCAGAGCGTTCCAGGCAAGCGGGCCCAAAGCTTTGTAGAAAGGACAGCCGTGTACTTTGAAGTGCCTCAAGCAAGTCATGTCTGCAGCCGGAGCGCCAATCAGGAAGGGGCTAGATAAACAGAGCCAGAGGAAGGCCTGTGTTCCAGTATTTTGTATCTGTTCGCCTACAAAGCAAATAGCTGCCTCAAGGGAGACATGAGACATACTTTAAAGTGCCAGCACTTTGCCAGGCAGTTAGGATGAACTGAGTCTAATCTACTCGTAACCTAAAACAAACGTACTTAAACCTTGTCATATACATCTATCCAAACACTGACACTATGCCCCCTGCCGGCCAGTCGCGTCAGTTTCCACCGTCCTCCTTCAACTGTCCAAAAAACAAATACAAAAACAAAACAAAAACAAACAAACCTTGTCCCTCTCCAACTGTCAAACTTTCTCCTCTCTTCCTAGGAAGTCCCGCCTTCCACTTCCTGTCCTTCGCCCAGCTGCTTGGCTAAAACAGCCCGCTTTATGACAGTTGATACATTCCTTAGCCTTCCTCCACAGGTCTGTCCACAGCCAGGTGATTAATAATGTAAGGACACACCTAGATGCCTTGACAGAGCCGTAATCGTTTTACATGGCCAAAAAGACAGAATTGGTTTTCTTGTGTGTAGTTTCAGGTGAAACACCTGTCATTGCCATTTTTTTCCCGTCTGTTCCATTATATCTTCCTAAGGCTATGGAAGCTACAATACCAATGAGTTGGCCCTAATGTCAGTCCGCTGTGCGTGTATTATGCCCTATTAATGCAGGTTCCTAAGTTGTGGTAACTGCCACCACTCTGGTGGGTGTTGATAATGCGGCTATGCTGTGGAGGGATGGCGGTTAAATGAGCCCTTCGGAAAATCTCTGCATCTACGCTCGGTGTTGCTGTGAAGCTAAGACCTCTCAACAACAACAAACAAACAAACTAACAAACTGTAAAGAACACCCTCTGCTATTTGAATAATAAATTTAACTTATTCTCTAAGATGAGCGAAATATGATATGCCACCTAAAAGCATATTTTTAAAAACTGAGACATATCTTCAAAATGTATTGGCCAGCCTCACACTAGAGAATAAATTTACACACGCATACTTCTTTCACAATAACGTCAAGAAAACACCTCATTACATACATCCCCCCTTGTGATATTATGCCTTACAACAGGCCCAGGCAGCAACCCAGCCAAAGCTACAAGCACAAACCCCCCACCCCAACACACACCCACACAAAAGGAACTCCTGAAGTTGAAATAAATGTATTCTGCATCTGAGAGCTGTCAATTCTGAAATGTTGCTCTTTCAGGTTTAAAACTCTGCGGGCTGGACAGATCGCCCTGGGTTAAGTGCCACTGGCTGCTCTCCCAGAGGTCCTGAGTTCATTCCCAGCCAACACATGGTGGCTCACAACACATAATGTGATCATGATGCCCTTTTCTGGCCTGCAGGTGTATATTCAGACCGAGCCCACTGTATACATAATAAATAAATCTCTTTTTTTTTGTTGTTTAAATCCTGACAGCGCTCATATTTAGAGTGATTATTTTCATGGAGGTGGCGATGTTGCGACACTTAGGATGTGGCACAGAAGTAGATCAGCAGGGTGGCCTTTGGGTTATAGCCCCCATCCCTAGATCCAGCTATCTCTCCTTCCTGGTTCTATCTGATGTGATTCATTTGACCATGAAACTCCACTGTGATGGACTAGAGCCTGAAGCCAGGAGCAAAATAACTCTCCTCTCGGGATTCTATAAGGAATTGTCACAATGACACAAAATGATTCATAACACTTATCATCTCTGCCCTATCTCCATACAGTGGGAGTCTTCCCCGCGGGCTTGGTATTAGCAAACCATTCTCATGATTTTTTTTTTTTTTTTCTTCGACAGCGGTCTCTACATGGCCTTGGCTGTCCTGCCGAAATCACTATGTAGACAGGCTGGCCTCGAAACTCACATAGTCACCTACCTCTTGCCTCCCGCGTGCTGGGATTAACTGAGCCACCACTGCCCAGATCTTAATGTAGAAGCTGTGCTGGAAAGGAAGAGAACTTACGTCTACTTCTCCCTAACCCCCTACCACAGTTGCCGTTTTTCTTTTCCTTCCTCAGGAAAAATAGGCAGCCCCCCCCCCAGAGACTGACCGCCCCGTGAGCGCAAATAACGTTACAGTTACCATAAATGACTCCAGACTAGCGCGCTCTGGTTCCTTCTCTGACATTATTGCCGTCCCGGGCTGCTATTTTGTGCGCTAAAGCACATTTGTTACCATACTAGTTTTAAATATTTTGATAGTGCATCTCAGGTAATTATATGGTATATTTTAGACATTAAATTTTATCTGCCAACTTTCAGTGGGAAGGATGGAGGCCCGTCCCTGAGCCAGCCAGACGCCTATTCGTCCGCTTCTTCAGCAGTCTTTTTAAACCACAGTGTCCTCCTCCAAACCCCACCTAGCTTAGTCCCTTTCTTCAAGGCCCTGGGGTTGTGTTTGCTTCCTTCTCTCGAGGCTGACAGAAAATCAAGCTGGTACATTCCGAACTCATTAGCGGTTAGACCAGCAAGGTCCCCGGAGAGAGGGGAAGCCTGCAAGTTTATTCTTCTCTGATTCCTTGCACCTCTCATCACATCATGCCTAAGCAGGAACCCTGTGACACTTTTCCCGGATGACCTAGGGCACTCAAGCCACAGCGAGCAGCAGCAGCAGCAAGCTTGGTTCCTTCCTTCCTTCAAGGCAAGCCTATTCCAGGGATTTTCTCCTGAGCCGACTTCCTTTTCAATGTGCTGCCTAAGGGTGCTGGCCTTCCTCCGGAGCAAACCCTCCAGCTTCTCCCTGCTGCGCGTTCAGGAGATGTTAATAAAGACTCTTAATTGGGACCTAATTTGCATGCTTGTGTAGACTGGTGGTTTGTAGCTAGCGGGGTCAAAGCTTGCTTGTACCGATCTGCCACCCACCGTCTGCACAGGGGCCGGATACCCATGGTCTGCCTCCTCAAGCTGGCGAGCTCAGGTGGACTAACGCATATTAGTATGCTAGGACCCAGCGGCGTCCTGGAAATGGAATCGACACACTTCCCCACACCTGAGCGGCACAAAGAAACTCAAATCCACAATGCATGATTGGCGAGGGTGTCTGCATGACGTAGGGTGGGGCTGGTGGTGAGTTCAGAGCACCACTCGGCAGGGTTTTTTTTAGCATGTTTTTTGGTTTTGTTCTTGTTTTTTTCTTTCTTTTCTTTCTTTCGTCTTTCTTTCTTTCTTTTTTTTTTCCCCAAGCTCTCCTGCTCCTAAACCGGCAGTCACAAGCACACTTCCATTAGAATTCTGAAGAGGTAGGTGGGGTTTTATTTGTTTGTTTGGTTTTTGGTTTTGATTTTTCTGTTTGGGGTGGTGGTGGTATTGAGCCTTTAAGCACTTTGCATTTCTAATTAGTCATAAGCCTGGTGGTGGCTTAGTTGGTATCACTGTGCACACGCCCGCCCCCTTGCCTGCCCAAGTGCTTGATAATTAGCGCTGCAAAGACAGGCAAGCCTGACTGGCAGCAGCTTTTTGCAAAAGGCTCCCCAGCCCTCTCGGCAACAAAGAAAACCCTCAGCATCTTGCATTATAGCTGTCATCTGATCCTTTGCTTTCTCCAGCTGCCACCGCTGAGGGTTTGGAAGTGTGTTCGTGTTTGAAGCATTGGCACTAACGTTTTGTTGGAAATTTGTAAATCTTACATGTGAGGGCAATGTTTTGTTTGAAATTTGTCATGACTCCTAAGAGATAGAAAGAGGGTGAGAGTGTTCACTTCTAGATTTGAATGGGAGTAACAAGTGTGGAAAATGGCTTGGTTAACCCCAGGCAGACCCTCTGACCCAGCCATTCCACACCCAGAACAACACAGAAATGTCACAGGAGTTTCTTCCCCCACAGAAGCACTGGGGGATAGTCACGTGCACTGTCTGTAAGAGCCCCCAAACTGGAAACTGCCCAAATGGTCACAATAGAATAAGTGTCTAGTTGTGACAAAGTCACACAATGGCACCTTACACAGCACCAAGAGTACATGCAGCTACATATGAGGCATCCCATAAATTTAAAGTTGACCTGGAAAGCCCTGCCATAAAAAAAAGAATGTTCTGCATCATTCTATTTACAAAACCACAGAAGTAGAAAGTAGGCAATGCGATGGTCTAGGTGGTGGCAGGCCTTTGGGGTGATGGGGGGGGAAGTGCTGAGAAGGTCCCCTGGGAGTGAGTTATTATAGCGTTACTGAATCTCAGGGTTGAATCTGAGAGCGTATTAAGATCTCCTGAACAGCTGGGCTGTGTGGTATACACCTTTAATCTTGTGAGGCAGAGAGAGGCAGACAGATCTCTGAGTTTGAGGTCAACCTGGTCTATAGCGTGAGTTGCAGGACATCCAGGGCTACCCAGAGACAAACAAAAACAAAAACAAAAATGAAGATCGACTGAATTGTAGACTAACATGAGCACCTTCCTGTACGCCTATTAAACTCCAGGAAACTGTTTTGGTTTAAAACGGAGGCTTAACAGCTAACTCTACCATTCAGTCATTTGAAGAACAAGACTGTGCTGGCCTCCCTAATCTGCCACTGGGTCAAGGTGTCCAAGGTCTGCTTTGAGGGGTGTTCCAGCCATGGACTATCTCAGACTTCCTAGTAGCAGCCTTAACGGGCAAGCTCCAATAGAAATCTGAGAGCTGGTGGGAAGAAATGCAGCCATGGAGAGGGAGAACAAGGCATTAGGGCAAGAGAGGATGTGACTATAACCAGAATTTATTAATGGAATTCCCCCAGGCATTCCTGGCATGGTGCCAGGGGGCCAGGACTATCTCAAAGTCCAGTGAGAATGTTTAAGGGTTTAAATAATATTTAATGATCCCAAAATGAAAAATAGAAAGTACAATTAGTATGGTAAATGTTTACTTTAATGTCCACAAACAAAAACATAGCATTAGGGTCAAGTATTTCAGTGTTTTCACACACTAACAAGTGCATTAGTGTCCAGATTCTGGTCGGACTGCAGGGTCTGATTTGGTGCCTTTTGTGAGGCCGAGAGTCTGCAAGCTGACAGGCTTCTAAACAGTACCTACACATGTAGTGACAGTTTTGGTGTCTTTAAAAATCCAGGTATAGTATATAAACATGTTTTTGTTTTAATCCCGGGTGTGGGGTATGGAGCTGCTTCAGACTGTCCACGGCAGTCAACAATGTGTCTTGTGCTCTGGCAGGGGCATGATGTGGACCAGTTGCAGATAGTGTAATTCTAGGAACTCTTTAAGAGGGTATAAACAGGAGAGTCCTGAGAGGGCCTGGGTCGGCGGCTGCTCCCCCTGCTGTTGCTGGTTCATCCTGATGCTGCATTTGCTGTTGTGTTTGCTATTGCTGGATTGCTGGATTGCTGGAGATTCTGACAACCAAAGATTCAACTCGCCTCAAGGAACTCTATGCCCCTAATCAGCAGGAAGTGGCCTATGGAGCTCTATTCCTCTTTCTCCTCTAACCTATTTCTCTCCTACTTAGCACTGGTGATTGGAAGGGATTAGGGTGGAATAAGAGTTGGAAGGGAGGTAGAGGTATAAGAACCCAATAAAATAGGTTTAAAAGCCAAGCAGTGGTGGTACATGCCTTTAATCCCAGCCATCGGGAGTTCAAGGCCAGCCTGGTCTACAAAGCGAGTCCAGGACAGCCAAGGCTACACAGAGAAACCCTGTCTCAAAAAAAAAAAGCAAGAAAAGAAAAGAAAGAAAAGAAGAAAAAAAAAGAAAAAAGAAAAAGAAAAAGAAAGAAAGAAGAAAAAAAGAAAATGGATTAAAAAATATATATATATACCAAACACTCACTTCTTCTGGTCTGCAGCCTTTTAACAGCACAGGGAGTTAGTTACCTGCCAAAACAAGTAACGCCGACTTGGCTATAATATGTACTGAAAAAAATAGTAACATCAATATTTCATGTTCACACATAATTCAGAACAATGTTTTTATTGTGGTAGGAGATGCATAATGAATTTGGCACTTTAGTAGTCACCACAGTTCAGCAGATTAACCAGTCCAATATTGTTTTCCCACTGTCATTATCCATGTCTCCAAGTAAAACTACCACCCTAAACAGTAACTTCCTTTCCCATCTCCTCAGGCCCTTAGTAACCACTGTTCTACTTTATGTCTCTGTGAACTTGGCTCGTCCAGGTACCGCCCATCAGGAGATTCATACAGTGTGTTTTCTGTTGGCTTATTTTACTTGGCATAGGTTCATTCAAGGTTCATGCACGCTATCATTTGTGTCAGAATTTTGTTATTTTAAAGGATGAACAATATGCCACTGTGCACACGTGTCTGCAATGGTCTGACCGTTTGTATGCTTCACAAATTTATCTGCTGACCTCCTAGCACCCAACATGGTGATAATAGGAGGTAGGGACTTTGGGAGGAGATGGTCACAAGGGACAGTTGCAGAATTAAAAGATCCCACACGGAGATTGTCCGTGTTTTCCACTGTGTGAAAACGTGCAATAAGAAAGGTCAACGGAACACTCACCAGAAGCTAGATCTACCTATACTTTGCTCTCTCTTGGACTCTCCAGTCTCCATAAAGTTAAGAAACAACTTCTCTGGCTTGTAAACCACCAGCCACCAATGGGAACTTGGGCTGTGCCCTCCCCGTTGCCCCACCCTTTGGACCGTGGTGAATGATGCTGCTATGAACACTGGTACACAGACACCTCTTTAAGCCCTTTTCTTTCCATCCTTTTACCCAGAAGAGGGATTGCTGTGGGGTTATTTATTTCATGTTTTCATTTATCTGAGATAATAAAAGAGCAGCTATTTTTAAATGTCCTCAACTACTGTTTTAATGACCCAGATGAACACATCCCTCAGCGTTGCTCTTCTGCCGTTTGCTCCTACATGGACTGCAGGCCAGCTCCTCAGTGCTTCCACTAACAAAAACACAGAGGAAGTGAGACTTGGCGAGTTCCCAAGCTAACCCTTAATGGACTTGGCAGCCTCTGCTTCCTCCGTCTTGGAAAGCTTACTGTCCGTCGGCACAGTCCTTGTTGGAAGGCAGCCACCACGCTGTAAGGCACTACAGGAAGCCACATGGAGAGCCCATGAAGAAAAGAATCAAGGTCCACAGCAGACTGTCCTGAGGCAACTCCTAGTCAAACTCTCCCTGAAACACCGGCATTCCAGTTGTTCCGGCCTCAGCCTGGCACCCGGCCAAGCTTCCAGAAGTCTGCAGATCAGTATAGTCCTAGCTTGATGCAGAAGATCCACCCTGTGAGAGACAATCCACTGTTACTTTAAGCCACAAAGTTTCAAGGTCACTTGTTCACCGCATTAGATAAATGAAACAAACATTTACAGGAAGAGCAAAACACGTTACATTGACTCTGTATGGACGGAACTTGAGATATCGCTACAGGCGTTACCATTTTAAATATCTCGGGACTTTACAAAGTAAACACAAGGCAGGCAGTGGGAAATGGCCCCTCAAATATTCCGAGCCTGCCTAAACCCCAAAGTTGGAATGTTTGGGGAGGATAGGCTTGGTTTTGGGTTGAGGGGGACACTTTTTCAAGATAGGGTCTCACCATCCTGGAACTCACTATGTAGACCAAACTGGCCTCAAACTCACAGAGATCCACTGCCTCTCCTTCCTGAGTGCTAGGAACAAAGGTGTGCTCCACTGCATTTGGCTGGATTTTATCTTATTTTTTTAATGCAGTTGTTACGATGATGGTTGTTTGGTTAAGGATCCCAGCTAGCCCTAAACAGAACATCAGCTAGGTTTTAGCATCGTTTTACTGCAGGAGGCAGCCACGGGCTTCTCTCACATGTGTGGCTTGACTTTAGGGGAATTTGAACTTGTTATCAGAGGCTTGCTTTCTCCCCAGAAATGACTATGCAGCTAAGGTCCTGGTCATGCTTTTTGGAAGATGGTAGGTGAGTTCAACCATGTGTGACCTTGGATTCCTGTCAGCTCAGAAAATAAGCAGCCCTAACCCGAAGCTGTACAAGGGTTGGCAGAGGCGTGATAGTCCTCAGACAGTCCCGGATCCCTGAGCCTGCCGCTGCGGGGCCGTGGGAGGAAACCGGCTTCCTCCTCTCTGCATTCTCCCACACCTGCAGGACTGGCTGTCCTTGGGAAAAAGGAATGGTGGGTCGAGGGTCCCTTGTTATCTATTAATAGGTATTGAGCATGGATTGTGTGCCAAGCAGCCCTGTGCTGGGCACTGGGCGTATGTTGGTAGATATAGTAGACATTTTTGAAAGCCAATACAAGTTCCACATCTCTCTCTGCTCTGGGAGCCATTTGCATGGTTTTGTCTGCTTGAAGTGTTCCTTCAAGTCTTGGGGGTGGGGAAAATCAGCTTGCAAAGGTCTCTCCTTCCACCAGTCCATCTAGAGCAGCAGTTCTCCGCCTTCCTAAGGCTGTGACCCTTTAACACAGTTCCTCGTGTTGTGGTGACCCTCCCAATCATGAAGTTATTTTTGTCACTATTTCATGACTGTAATTTTGCTACTGTTATGAATCATAGTGTAAATATCTGACATGCAGCAGAGCTGATTTGTGACCCCTGTGAACGGGGGTCTCGCCCCTCAGCCTGAGAACCACTGGTCTGGAGCTTCCCTCAGAACTCATTTCCTGAGTGATGAGACTGAGAGCGCAGTGGCTGTGTTTTCTTGTGTGTTAATTGAGTTATTGTCTTCCTCCCCCACAGAGGGTAGTCTCCTGGAAGGCAGTGTCTGGCCCATCACCTTCCCTAATGTTTCTGGAGCATCAAAGACACTGGCTAGCACACAGAAGGTGCTCAAAAGTTTGAAGAAATGAGGAAAGCCACAAAACTGTTATCTTCCATTTTTACCGCCAGAGAAATTTATTTATTTTTTTAGCCATATAACTTAGCTGATAATTTTACTTAAATAAAACAAGACAAAACAAAACAAACAACAACAAAACCACCACTACCACCACCACCTTAGGCATACATATACTGGGAGTCAGTTAGAGATTCTGTTCCTGATAAAATAGCTGGGGCTATCAAAGAGTAATCTGGCCAGAAGCAAAGCATTTTGCTGGGGGCAGTTTCTTGTTCCAGATGTATGTGTGATGTCTGGTAGATGTTTGGAATCATAAAAACAGTACCGAGGCCTCCTCATCACTGCCACAGTCTCTTGGTGGTTATGTAAAACAGATACATACAAACTTGCTTCTCTCGAAGACTTCCAGGCAAGCCTTCAAGAATTCATCAAAAAGTCAGTGCCTTCTACCTACCTTCCGAACCCCTTCTGCCTCCTATTACCCAACACTGGATTTGATCCAAGTGTGTAAAGATGAGACAAGCGTGATCCCTAACCTCCTCGTGTTTGGACACCCAGGGGAGCTTCAGACCCAAAACAACAGATAGTCTTTCCTGTGAGTCACCCAGCGATGGAGATCTGCAGGGGTTGGAGGAACACACTAGAAAAACACGTCCTATAATGTGGCATGGCCAGGATGGGGCTGCCTGGAGGTGGTGTGCCTTCATTCAGTGTGAGAGAAAGGGGGAAGTGGATGAGGAGAGCTCAGCAGAGGGACAGAGGGGTGTGGGCTTGGGGGAAGGAGCAGCCGAGGACTCCAGAGAGTAGAGAGCAGCTCTGGGGGGGCTGCAGAGGGGAGGGAAAGACAAAGAGGGGGGAAGGATGGGGGCAGCCTGTCACAGAGCCTGTCACAGAGCCAGAGTGGTACACATGGAACCCAGTTCTAACAATCTGATTGTGATTTGTTTCTTGTTTCCTTCCTGTCTTAATACCTCCGAGACCTCGGAACCCACAGGTTGTGTTTCAGGGTTCAGATTTATGGTGACAAGCCTGACCGTTGTCACTGTCTTTCACGTCTCTAGGAAGGCTTTCCTACCTATTGTAGAGACTCTGTGTGCAAGCCTCTTTCTTTTATGGCTGTTCTCCCCTAGTAACAGATAGTTGTGGTTGGTTTTTTTTTTTTTTTTTTTTTCCAAAAGACAGCATATGCCCACTGACTTTGAGAAACTGCAGGAAAGAATTCAGGAAATTTCCACTATTTGGACAACTGGCAAAGAAAACAGTTTTCTCTGAGTACCAGGCAACACTGTGATTAGAGAACCAGGGAACAAATAAAAGAACAGATAAGCTATTCATAGGATGTGTCACATTCTGGTATATTGGGAACCTTTCAGGCCCTGAATCCGTTTCATTTGCTTTTAATTAAACTTATTTTAACTAACACATACAAATTGCCTTTATTAGTAAGGTGCCATGTGATATTTCAATCAAGTAGTTCTTAATTTGGGTTAACCATCTTTATCTCCTAAAACAGCTGTCAATCCTTAGTGCTGAGAATGTTCAGACTTTCTTCTTGCCTTTTGAAGTGCATGGCTTCCTACTGCTGTCTATTGCCTTTCAGGCACTGCAACAATCTTGCTCCTAATTGTAACTTAGCACTTGTTAATCGCCTCTCCCATTCCCCTCCTCTATGCTATCCCAAGCCCACAGGAACCCCCATTCTATTCTCAACCTCTATGTGACCGACTCTTTGAGATTCCCCGTATCAATAAGATCACATAATACTAACCTTTCTATGCCTGGCTTGTTTCATTTAACATAGTGATTTCCAGTTCCATCCATGTTGTCACAGTGACAGGAGTTCATCCTTTTCATGGCTGAATACTATTCCATTATGTAGATACACCACATTTTCTTTATCCATTCATCAACTGGCAAGAGCTGAGGTCATGCCTATTTCTTGGCTCTGTGACTTATGCTCCAATATGCGTGGGAGTACAGAAGTTTCTTGAGCATACTGACTTCATTTCCTTTGAATAATGACCCAGAAGTGGGTGAGATGAATCACACAGGAGTTCTATTTTAAATCTCTTAAGGAATCTCCCTGAGAGGTTTGCTCATTTGCATTCCTACCAAAGGCATCAAGCCTTCCTTTTTCTCTGCATCTCTGCCAGCAATTGGCTTCCCCTACACAATAAAAAGGTGAATATTTCTTGTGCCTTCATCTGCTTTGTTAATCAAAAACAAAAAACAAAAAACAAAAACAAAAAACAAAAAACCCCACAAACATTGAAATAGGTTTCATACTGGGTGGTGATGTCAGCCTTTCATCTCAGCATTCGGGAGGCAAAAGCAGGTGGATCTCTACATTCAAGGCCAGCCTGGTCTACAAGAGTGAAATCCAGGACAGCCCAGGCTACACAGAGCGCTGTCTCAAAAACAAACAAACAACATACTAAACAAACCAACCAATCAAACAAACAAAAACACAACAGAAATAAAATAAAAAGAAAAAAGAAGAAGACACAGGTTTCATGATGCTGTCAAACCCAAAATAGAAATCTGGGGGAAAGTAAGCCTTCACTGGCTGCGGTGACTTGAACAGGAATGGCCCCCATAAGCTCATGTGTTTGGATGCTTGGTCATTAGGGAATGGCAGTGCTTGACAGGGATTAGAAGGTGTGGCCTTGTTGGAGGAAGTGTGTCACTGGGGGGTGGGCTTTGGGGTTTTAAATGCTCAAGCTAGGCCCAGTCTCTCTCTCTCTCTCTCTCTCTCTCTCTCTCTCTCTCTCTCTCTCTCTCTCTCTCTCTCTCTCTCTCTTCCTGCTGTCAGCTGATTCAGATGTAGAGCTCTGAGCTACCACTCCGCTGTCGTGTCTACCTGTGTGCCGCCATGTTTTCCACCATGATGGCAATGGACCAAACCTCTAAACTGTAAGCAAGACCAAACTAAATGCTTTCCTTTATAAGCGTAGACATGTGTCTCTTCACAGCATTAGAACATTGACTAAGACAGCAGCTGTTCCCCCGGGAACAAATCTTCATCTCTTTTAGCTTGAGCTCTACAGGAAGAACCTGCATACATTTAAACCAGCACCCAGAGGCCCTGCGAGTCTCAAACTTATGAGTCATGCTGGATTCACATGAGTGTGTGACACTTGAGGGTTCAATACCTCCAGCGTGGTACAAAGCACTATTAAGCGTGCTAAAGCAGGTGGGTATGGTAACACAGGCCTATAATCCCTGCATCTGAGAGGTTGAGATGGGTGGATGAGTTCAGGGCCAGCCTAGACCTATAGCAAGAGTTAGTGTTAGTCAATCAATAAATCATTGGAAAGACAGAGACAGAAGCCTTAAGTGAGCATGTAACATCCAGCCCAGTGCCAGGTGCTCCTGTGGTGGCATAGGAGCCTAGGGGACAGGAGCTAGAAGGGAGGGCAGGCAGGATTAGTGACAAGAAGAAAACCATCAGAAAAGCACGAAGCCACTTTGGATCCACAGTAACATGACTTTCAGAGATGGTGGCAAATCTCTGGACAAAAGTAAGGCTGACTTTGAGGGGGCTTTGCCAAGCTTAGCTCTCAGTTAAACTTAAACTGCTGAAAAACACTGTCCTACCAGACATTTTTGCTGGTTTCTTTCCTCCTTCATCTTCTAGCTCCATTCTTTCTTATTTATAAGTACATTAAAAAAAAAAAAAAAGGATCTAGCATCGGCTTCCACACACTGAAGCTCCTTCGATACCAGTGTGTTCTCTTGCTTCCAGTCACGGGTTTAGTCTTTTGTTATTGAAAGTTTAAAGTCCTTATTCTCTGCAAAAAAATGACCCCTAAGGCATCTGCAGCCAGTGAGGGGAGCGTTAGGGGCAACCTGCTTTAAAGACACACATAGAACATTCTTGAACTGTATTTGCCAGGCCCCCTATCAGCACCTCCCTTAAGAAATTCAGCCCACAGCCTCCTGTTGCTTAGTTCCCCTCAGGGAATGGAGAAAATGCAAACACGGGGAAAGATGGCAGCAGCAGAGCACCTAAATACTTAAATACTATGGGCCAGTATTTACATATTAGAGTTTGCACACTGGAGTAATCATTAAGTGATGGGTGAGAAAAAGCTACCAAGGATGAGGTTGAGATACTGAAGACACAACAAGTAGGAAGAGAAAAGCTAAATGGATCTGGCTGTGTAGAAATACTAATTATAGTCATTTTGGTGAGCCTCCTACCACATGGATACCTGATTACCGTACAAGCCTTGGATTAACTTTGTGATAAAGTATACTTTGATTGGAACAGGAGACCCAACACGCACTGAGCTGAGCCTTCCCATTGTGTTCCTCTTGCAGAATGGCTGTTACTAGTCTTGAAAGGTTGGCACCAGCCAGGGCTCAGCAAGAGGGAGGAATAGACAGTCTGAGAATGGCTCTCAGTGGCCCCCCTCTTCTCTGTATCCCTGCCTTTCCTTTCCTCACTAGGCCAGGGAAGGGAGGCAGAGCATCACAATGTTCCAGCTTTGCAATGCTGCAGACAGAACTTCCCATACACACACCTGCTTTGACATCAGACTCCTTGCTAGGCTCTTAGGCAGAGCCTAAGGTAGCCCTGCTGCCTTCTCTTTGCTTCCGTTTCTTCTTTCTTTTCCTTTTCGTGCTCGGGATTGAACTCAGGACCTGGTGGATGCTACGCAGGTGCTCTATCGTCGATCTACATCCCCAGCCCTTTGGCCTGTTTGCTTCTCTTTTAACTGGGCCTCTAAGCATCACCGCAGCAGCAGCAGCAGCAGCAGCTCCTTTGTGGCATGTTAAGTGCCTGGAGAAGCAACTTCATGTTGACCCTCATCTGAGACCCCAGCACCAGCTGAGTGGTCCACTCTTCAGAGGGTGGGGCCCCAGACCCCAACACCCTCCTCTGAGTTTCTAAGCTTTACTAACCCCAACCTGTCTTCCTTTGGTTCCCCTGCCCTATGGGTGGTGGCTACTTCCTGCAGGTGCTCCTTGCTTACTTCTCAGCTCTACTTTACCTGCTCAGTCTGTCAACAGTTCATTACTACAAAACAACTGGGGGGCAGGGGGCTGGCAAAATAATTTTGTGGATAAAGGTACTTGCCCTGTAAGCTTGATAACCTGCCTTCATCCCCAGGACTCACGTGGTGGAAGGAAAAAAAAAATCAACCCCTGCAGAGAGAGAGAGAGAGAGAGAGAGAGACAGACAGACAGACAGACAGACACAGAGACATACACAGAGAATATAAAGAAATAAGTGTAATTTAAAATTTTGAACCAATTCTAACCCATTCCCCTAGACAAGCTCCATCCCCTAACAATCTCCCATGTTAGCCTTCCAGAGGGACTGTCTACCCTTTGCTTGTATGACCTTAGGAGTGATGCTGTGGCGTTCCTGTCTGGCTCCTCAGTGGAATCCACTACTTCAGACCCTTCAGGCTTTCCATTCATGCCTGCAGCCTTCTTTCTCTCCATGGCAGCCAGCTCACTTGTGTAGGTTCGAGTGCAAATACCAGCTGACTGTGAACAACAGAGGTGTCTAGCGGTGTCAGTTGCCTTATTGTCTGTCTTCGTCAGGGTTCTATTGCTGTGAAGAGACACCATGGCCACAGTACCTCTTATAAAGGAAAGCATTTAGCCAGGGCGAGCTTACAGTTTCAGAGGCTTAGTCCATTGTCACTGGAATAGGCAAAGAGGGAGTTGTTATTTTACTTGAATTTGCTGTTACCCACATGGGCAAAGCATAAGGGGCTATGGCCACCAAGGGTTGGGGACAAGCCCAAGGTTCCTAAGTCTGTGATCAGCGTGACTGGTCGAAGCAGGTCAGCAAGTTAAGGCAAGTAAGAGACAAGAGACAGGAGTCAGGCAGATGAGCTAATTCCAGACAAGGCCATTGGCAGGGTGGTGGGGAAGGCCAGAAACCTAAGCAAGCTGATCCCAAGAGAGGAGATTCTGACCTGGGCCCTGAAGCTCCTCTAGGCAAGTCTCACGTGTGTGCAGGTCCCTGACAGTCACAACCACCTGGAGTTACGCTCTGACCCTGATGGAGACCGAAATGGAATTCAGACGACAAGATTCTCTTTTTCTTTTTAAGATTAATTAATTTATTATACATACAATGTTCTTCCTGCATGCGTGCCTGCCTGCCAGAAGAGGGCATCAGATCACATTAAAGAAGGTTGTGAGCCACCATGTGGTTGCTGGGAATTCAACTCAGGATCTCTGGAAAAGCAGACGGTGCTCTTAACCTCTGAGCCATCTCTCTGGCCTTAGAGCTGTCTGTAACTTAGTCCTCCCTATATTCTTAAGGAAAGAGGAGGTTGTGCCGTCTCTCTTTATCTTTTCACAAATAAAAGGTTTTCTTTGCTCCTTTCAAACCTTTCAGAGTTTTAAAGTTTTGTACTCCTCTCTGGGTACCTCCAGGAAGGCCTGAATGCAGTACATCCCCGGTATGAGTGTATCTTCATTAGTTAATGCAATTCAATGGCCATCAAATTTTGGTTACACAAATATTTGGATGTTGTCTACTTAGAAAGAGTGAACATATCTTTCTGGAAGAAAAAGAGAAGGAAGAGGGGGAGGGGGAAGAAAAGGGAGGGGAGAGAGAAGAGAAGGAAGAAGAGCAGATAGCAATGATGACCTAGAAGGAAGAGGAGCAGCAAGGTGCGGAGTCTGAGGTCCTCATGCCATTGCACAGCTGCAGCAGCAGGAGCCCAGGCTGGAGAGGAGGGCCGAGCTGAACACTGTAGGTGAAGGCACGCTTCCGTGTGAGCAGAGACCAGCTAGTTTTCCCACTTCCTCTGCCCGCAGTCTTGGCCCAGAGAATCTTGAGCAACCATTGGTTGTTGTTCTAAGCCACTTGGCTTTGGAGTGTCTTGTTACTCAGCGAGAGATAACTGTTATCCACCCTGCTCCTAATATCAACTAATATCAATCTCCTCCTCTCCTAAGAAAATATTAGCTTCAAGCCAGGCATGGTGGCACACACCTTTAGTCCCAGCACTGGAAAGGCAGGTGGATCACTGTGAGTTCAAGGTCAGGCTGGTCTGCAAAGTGAGTCTAGGTCAGCCAAAGCTACACAGAGAAATCCTGTCTCAAAAGACCAAAAAAAAAAAAAAAAAAGAAAGAAAGAAAGAAAGAAAAATAAAATATTAGCTTCAAGCCAGGCATGGTGGTGCACACCTTTAGTCCCAGCACTCGAAAGGCAGGTGGATCACTGTGAGTTCAAGGTCAGCCTGGTCTATAAAGTGAGTCTAGGTCAGCCAAGGCTACACAGAGAAACCCTGTCTCGAAAAACCAAAAAAGAAAGAAAGAAAGAAAGAAAAAGAAAAAATTAGCTTCAATATTATATATATGCGTATATATATGAACAAGAAATTAATAAATGATGCATTATATGCCAGTGTTAGTGTGCTTGCTTAGCGTGGCAGAGCCCAAGGTTTGATGCTCAACACAGAAAACAAACATAGCCAGCACATTGAAGGAGACACTGCAACTCATCTTTCCATGTAACTAGTGAACATTCCTTCTTTCCCGAAGTTCTGGCTTATTTTCTGTGTCTATTTTTCTCGCAAATTTTTCCTATGGATTTATTGCATCTCTTCCTATAAGTTAGGAAGTGTCTCCTAAGAGTAAAATACTATGGCTTGCTGGAGAAACTCCCAAGAACAGAGTTAGAAATTAACAGACAAGCAAAAGCACACTGTGTAAGGTACTGGAGAGGAAAAGGTAAGGTAAGGATATGGAGAATTAGGCATGTGGTGGTGCACATCTGTCTGTAATTCCAGCTCTAGGGAGATAGAGGCTGAGAACTCAGGAGTTCAAGAATTGCCTTGGCCACACAGTAAACCCCGGGCCAGTCAGTGCCACATGAAACCGCGTCTCAAAAAAAACAAAAACAAACAAACAAACCATGAAGAAGAAATAACAGAAGAAGAGATGGAGGAGGAGAAAGAGCTGGAGGAAGAGGAGGACAAGGAAAAAATGGCAACTTCCACAAGCTCTCTGGGCTCATGGTGGAAGTTCCAAGAGGCAGGAAGGCAACAGAGCTTTGAAGCTATGATGCCCAGAAGGGAACACAGAAGTGCCAATTTCAGATTTTCTTTGCTGCCAAAAATAAATGTGTAATTTAACTTGGACATGCCCCTTCAACACATCCTTGAATAGGCCAATGAATTACTGGTCTTCCTAGCAGTAAATTTAGATGACACTAAGGAAAACTAGACTCCTTTACCCTCTGAAGAGTCATATTTCCTCCACTAAGGTCACTTGATAGAACCTCTACAGACTCACAAGACACATGGGACTGTGTTTAATATCTGGCAATTTTCTTGAGCCTCTTTATTTATTAAAAGAATGTATCCATTAGCAGTCATTAGTGCATTCTGTCTAGATGGGGGTTAAAGCTTCCATAGCTTGAAAGAACATTTTTTTTCCCCAAGAAAATTAGTGGCATTAATTGCTCAGCAGAATAGATATGGCTTTCTCATTGTAACCTCTCCTCTCCCTCCCCTCCTCCCAAGAGGAACTGGACACTGCTTACCTCTGTCAAAGATCCAGGCCACTTTCTCCCTGGGCTATGGGTCAACCCTGTCATGCCAGCCTCTCTGGTGACATGCCACTATCCACTGGGAATAAATAAAGCTTCTTAGCCTGTCATGCCAATGCTTCTTATTCTATTTCATCCAAGGGAGAAAGAGCAGGGAGATGCCTCATTTAGTTAGCAGTCTCATTTGAAGGGACTGGGTTTTAGACACAGGGAACACATCACACTAGAGAAAGACTCAGTCTTCTGGAGCTCAAGACTGAAATGGATCTTCTTTTTGACCTTTACTTTGAAAACACACGCTCTCTGGAAAATGCACCCAGGATAGACCAAGGGAGAGGTAGCCCTAACGGTGCATGGGGATCCTGACTTATTTATTATTGCTATTTTTAATTAGCATACCAAGTGATGGATTTCATTATGACATTTCAAACATATGTTAATATGCTTTGTTATTTGCCCCCTCTCCCCCACTGCCCTGTTTCCCTGTCCCCAACTCCCTCTTTCCAGTCCCCACCGTTTTTCAAAATAGTGGTCCCCTATGCTTTTACATCATGTGTATTTTGTTACATTCTATCCCCACGTTCCTCTTCAAACGCTTCCTTTTCCTTTCACAACACAACACACACACAAAGAGAGGGGTTAGAGTTTTAAACCTAAATTCTCCATATGAGAGAAAATATATGCCATTAATTTTTCTGATTTAGGCTTGTTTTACTTAATATAATAATAATAATAATAATAATAATAATAATAATAATAATAATAATAATAATAATGGAGTTTCTCCCATTTTCCTAAAAATGTCATGATTTCATTCTTTTTAGAGCTGAATAAAATTCCATTGTGAATATACACTGTATTTTTTTAAAGACAGGGTTTCTCTGTGTAGCCCTGGCTGTTCTGGACTCACTTTGTAGACCAGGCTCGCCTAGAAATTGCAGAGATGCCCCTGCCTCTGCCTACCTGAGTGCTGGGATTAAAGGCATGCACCACCATGCCCAGATGGATAAGAAAACTTTTCTAAGCCAGAATCAGAGCTATAGATTTATAATTTCAGCATGTAGGAAGTTGAGGCAGAAAGACTGCAAGTTCAAGGCCAACTTGAACTACAAAATGTGTGTCTTAGTTAAGCTTTCTATTGCTGCAAGAAAACACTATTGACCAAAAAGCAACTTGGGGAGGAAAGGGTTTATTTGGCTTACAGGTCCATATCACTGCTCATCATCAAAGGAAGTCAAGACAGGCACTCAAACAGGGCAGGATCCTGGAGGCAGGAGCTGAAACAGAGTCCATGGAGGGGTGCTGCTTACTGGCTTGGTCCAGCATGGCTTGCTCAGCCTGCTTTCTTATAGAACCCAGGACCACCATACCAAGGACGGCACTACCTACCATGGTTGGGCCTTCCTCCATTGATCACTAATTGAGAAAATGTCTTACAGCTGGATCTCATGGAGGCCTTTCCTCAACTGAAGCTCCTTCCTCTCTGATGACTCTAGCTGGTATAAAGTTGACACACGAAACTAGCCAATACAGTGTGCTTGAAGTCAGCCTCAGCTACACGGTGAGTGTCTATCTCAACTCCCCACCCCCACCACCCCATCACTGCTGCCAGGGTCTGGGATGCAGCTTAACTAGCAGACTGCTTGCTCAATAGGCACAAAGTCCTGGGTTTGACCCTGAGTAACACCTACAATCCCAGCCCTTAGGAGGTGGGGCAAGTAGTAGGACCAGGACTATCAAGTCATTCTTACCTACATGGCAAGTTCAAGTTCAGCCTGGCCTATATATGACCTTGGAGAAGGAGAGAGGAAAACAAAGAGGGAGATGGGGGAGGAGGGATGGGGGGAGGGAGCGTTTTCTTTTTCTCAATTGAATCCCACTAGGCTAACTCAGATTCCAGTGCTGATGGCTCAAGTATTCTAGGCTACAGTATTTTTCACTCACACTTACTATTCTTATGGACTTAAAAATCTAGTTTTTAAAAATCACCAGGCGTGGTGGGGCACACCTTTATACCAGCTCTCAGGGAGGCACAGGCAGGCAGATCTCTGTGAGTTCAAGGCCAGCCTGGTTTACAGAGCAAGTCCAGGACAGCCAAGTCTATATAGAGAAACACTGTCTAAAAAAAAAAAAAAAAAAGAATTAAATGATCACAGAAGTGTAATTGTCCTACGGCCAGTGGTTACCAGTATACACAAGGATGTTTGCACAACAATAAATAGTATGGCCACTGTTAGATATGGAGGAAAGCCATTCAAATATTTCCTTCTAATAATTAAGCTGCAGCAAGTTGAGAGCCTTGTTAAAAAGCTGACAGTAACTATGGGAAAAGGGGGCACAACAGAGTCTTCAAGAACCACAGCAATGGGGGCTGGAGATGGCTCAGTGGGTAGAGCATTGTTGCTCTCTCAGAGGACATGGGTTCTGTTCCCAGCAGTCACATGGTGTCTCACAGCAACTACAACTGCAGTTTCAGGAGATCTGATGGCCTCTTCTGACCTCTGAGGGCACTAGGCACATATGTGGTTCATATACATACATGTAGGCAAAACAGAATATACATAAAACAAAGTAGATCTAACGATGTTTCAAGGGAACAGCAGCAGTTGAGCTGTAAGTGTGATGTCATCTGCCAGGGAGACACCATTTGTTCGTTTGTAGCCAGGAAAATGCAACTGGCAGGAGAACTGTGCATCTTGACAAATGGCTTTGGAATAGGAAATGAAGGCCAGATAGGATCAGACTGAAGGTGGCGTGTGTGCAAGCAGAGGGCTGGGTGTTATGACTTGAGTGTGAAGTGTCCCCCACGGGCTTGTGTTTTAAATATTTGGTCCCTGCTGGTGATGCTATGTTGGAAGGCTGTGAAACCATTAGGAGGCGGGGCCTGCCACGTAGACACAGGTAACTGGGGATGATCCCTTGAAGGCTACAGCCAGGCCCTTGGTTCTTGGCCCTGTTCAATCTGCTTCCAAACCCACAATGATGTGGATAGCGTCTGCCATAGGCAGAGCTGCCTGGCCCCGCCTGCCTAGCTATGATGGACAGAAATGTCCTGAAACCATGAACCAAAATAAACCCTTCCTCCCACACGTTGTTTCTGTCAGGCAATGTGGTTACAGTGGCACTGAAGCAATTAATGCACTTACCTCTTGTTATTTAGGTTTGGTTTGGGTTTTTTGAGACAAGGTCTCTCTCTGTAGCTTTGGCTGTCCTAGAACTCACTGTGTAGACTAGGCTGACTTCAAACTCAGAGAAATCCCCCTGCCTCTGGCCCTCAAGTTCTTGGATCAAAGGTGTGTGTCATTAGACCTGGCTGCTTCCTCCTCCTCCTAAACTGCATAGTCATAAAGAAACAGCCGCTTTAAGAAAAAAAAAATGCTGAGGTGTCAGGACAAAAATAAGTCACATAGAACTGTTTCCTGGTCAGATATGACTTATAGAAGAGATAGAAGAAGGGGGGGGGGAGAATGGGAGGGGGAAGAAGGAGAAGGTGGGGAGAGGAAGGAAGAGGAGAAAAAAGGAGGGGAGGAGAGAGAGGGGGGAAGGAAGAGGTGGAAGAGAAAGGGGAGAGGGGAGGGGAGAGAAGGCCACCTTGGCCTTAGCTGCTGAGATCTGGTGAAGGTTAAAGTTTGTACCAGACTGTCCAAAGCTCTTCCCGGACACACACACACATACACACACACACACACACACACACACACACACACACACACACACACACACACACACACACACACGCAGGCATGCACACACAAGCATGAGAGCAACCTTTCCCTGAAATTCATACAAAACGTTTCCGTCTCGGACTGTTTGTTGGCTGGTGTCCGGGCCAGAACGGTCACATGCCCATTCCTGCACCCAGTCACTTGGCCTGCAGAGAGCCATTCATTACTTATCTAAGATCTGGATTCCTAAACTCCTGTCTGTGGTGAGGGAGTGGGAGGCACACACCCATAGACCTACAGGGCCCACTGAAAGCAGGACCAGCCTCCTCAGGTCAGCAAGACTGGAGGTACCCTGGACAAAAGTCAGAGGGCTGTAAGTTTCCCCTTCAAAGTTTACCCTGCACACAATTCTAGAGCACGTTACTCCATCAGAGGCAGCTGAGCAGGATGTTGCCACTTCTGACAACCGAAGGCAGCACCGGTTAGCGGAGGAGCAGGAGTAGGCCAGATCTTTATCTATGGAAGCCCAAGGACTCCCAGGAGGAAGTGAGAACCAAGTGAACAATTGTAGCTCCCCTCCCCCCCATCACTGGGCAAAGCCAATTGTTCCCCACCGTGCATGGGATACTAATTAACTCCATCACAGGGAAAGATAAAATGGGAAAGCTGGAGATCCAAAGCCTCCGTCCTGGCATTGGGGGATGGGGAGGGTAGGGAGGTGGGACGGGGGGGGGGGGCGCCGGAAGACCTTAAAAATAAACTCTCCTCAAGTGAAGAGATAGGTAAAATGTGAGAAAGAGTGGGTCTGAAGTGAACAGTCTTTAGCTCCTGCCTCCCTGAATCAGGGAATGTAAAAGTGGGAAAATGCACTCTCTTTGGATAGAAAGATAGGAATGATGGTGGACAAGATCAATTAATGTGGCTTTTTGTTTGTGTATCTCTGGTGGGCCCAGACTTGCTGTGTAGAATAGGCAGGCCTGGAACTCACAGGGACCTGTTAGGCAGTTGCTATTTTTAAGCCATCCATTAAGTTTCTTTTTCATTCTGTCACCAAGATTTTTTGGCAAAGTGTAGTGTTTGTCCATTTTCCCAGCGGCGGTGCGCAGGAAAGAGGTGGGGGAGCAGTCTGTCAAAGCCCTCCTTGCTGTGGGCTGAAAGTGACTTAACCTCAACCCTACAATTTACCCACTCCGTTGGCATCCATCAAGGGTCGCTGATGTTCCAGGCTTCGCCATCACTTAATCACATGGTCACGCCGTCAGCAGCTGTCTTCCTTTCCGGAGGAAGTGGGTGCTTTCAGGATCACGTCCCCAGAGGCATTAAATGTTTCTTCTGAGCATCTCGGTCCTTCCTCTCGTGTCAGTTCAAATGGGTCACCAAGTGACTGACCTCCCACTCACAATAAAGAAACCGGAAATCATTGGTTTAACTCTGACTTGTGAGAATCGCACAACCTTCCTGGCAATAAAGGAAGAGGATTTCATCCACCTTGAGTTGGTGAATCGGCCCTAAAGGGCACAGAGTGTGGGAGTGATGCTTCTCCTCCACCCCCCACCCCCCACCCAGAAACCAGAGAACCCAGAAGGGCCAGAGAGCAGTGGGAATGGAAAACAAACACTGTAGAAGTTCTGGAGTCAGAGTTCTAGACCCAGAGAGCTAAGGAAAAAAAGGAATGGTGTGACACCCCATATCTTCCCTGTCCCCTAAGAACCCCAATACAGTGAAGGAAAGGGTATAATCTTCACATCGGGCCAGCTGTGGTTTCTTCCTGGTTCAGCTATGTAGCAGCCACATGACCCTGAGAAAGGACAATATGATCTCTGAAGTGGGGGGCTATCAAACTACTTACACATGAGAGTTGACTCTCTTGTAGTCCTTGGGAGCCTTGAGGCAATCACTGGACAAGTGAGTGCAGGCTAACCCTGATGGATGACAAAAGGCAGGCATCTCCCTGTCCCAGCTGACCCTGGGCCAACCACCAACTATGTAAATGGTATTATTCCATCGAGCACCAAATTAACTTGTCCATCTGACCCACAAGATCATGATAAGTGATAAAGCTTTAAGTACAGTTCTGAGCGTTTTGTTTTGCTGTGCCTCAAAGGCAGCTGATGAACTGTAAATGAACCTGCAGCTCTCATGTTAGCAGAATCTTCACTTTGTGTGTGTGTGCGAGTTCTGAGTGTAGGCACCCATGTGTGCGTGCATGTGCACACGCGTGCCCGCACACAATGGCCTTGTGGAGCCCAGAAGAAGAAGTCTTGCTGAAGTCGGCTTCCTCTTTTCTGCCATGTAGAGTCTAGAGCTCTGCCTCAGGTCACTGTACGTGGCTACAAGCGCCTTTACAGAGTGGCCCATCTCGCCTGGCCCAGTTTTCCTACGTTTTTCTCTGATAACAAAAATCAACTGGAGTCCAGAGAGATGACTCAGCACTTAAGAGCTGAGCTGCCCTTCTAGGGGGCCCATAGTTGATTCCCATCACCCACAAGATGGCTCACGCCCATTTGTATTTATTTATTTATTTATTTATTTATTTATTTATTTATTTATTTATTTATTTTCTCACACCCATTTGTAACTCCAGTTTCAGGGGATAGAAATCCTCTTCTGGCTCTTCTGGTCTCCTCCAGCACCAGACATGCACAGACACACATGCAAAAGAAATTCTCATAAAATAGTAATATATCATTTTAATGTTAAGTGACAAATCACCTGGACACCTGCACTCCTTCTGGCTGGTGCTTCCCAGTGGCTGTTGATCAGGACCGCCCCACCCACTGCCTCCTGAGCCTGCTGCAAGGCTAAACTTCTGTGAAACGGCTGAGTCCATTAAAAGACAGGGCAGCTTCCTCCGAGGGCTGGTTCAACTTTCATATACTACAAACAGTTCGTGAAAGTGGGAGTCTAGGGGTGTTTTTACCCTTTGTCTGAACCCCTTAGCTAGAGGTCCTTAGGCGCATCATGTGGGCCTCGTAAGACAAAGACTAAAAGTTCAGTGCAGCTTGGAAGTGCAATCTTCTGACTCGTGACAATGGTGCCTTGGTGAGCTGGGAAAACAGCCGTTCTTTATATCCAGACAAAGCTTTGGAGGCCGGGCTGCATCCAGACTTCCTGTCATAGCTGAGCCCCTCCCCAGGGATCTGGAGTCCTCAGCCAGGCTCAGGCCATTCCAGATTGGGCTCAAGGTCCAGATTCAAGGTTGGACTTTATCCCCCTACCCCCACCCCAGCCCAGAGGCACAGTTCTCCACTTCCGGGTGTGAGGAATCGGGGAAGGGGGCAGGTAGCACCACCACTCGACTCAAATAAACGAATCCCCAGATTCAGTGAGAAATGAGTCTTTACATCATATTCACATGTTTTTAAAAGTGTGAAAAATGCCTATAAATGAAGAATTTTAACGTAATTATGAATTATAATAGCCCTGAGTTTTAGCTAGGAGTTAAGTTGGATGCTCAGGCACCCCAGAATAATACCTACAGTATGCCACCTCAAAAACTGCTATGCCAGGTTGTTGTGGTGCACACCCCATAACCTCAGTGCTTGGGTAGTTGAAGCAGGAAGTTCATGAGCTTGAGCCGAACTGCCTCAAAACCACACAGACAGCTGTTTGGTTGTATCAAGGGCACAGGTTCCAAGGATACAGCGTAAGAATGCTGTCACTCATCTGACCATACGTCAAGTTAAGCAACAAGGTGAAAGGAAACCCTACAGGCCTCCTTTTCTAGCTTCCTACATTGCTATCTAATTCATCCTATTCCTCGTCCTATTGAAAGTGTTTCAGCTTCTGTAACAATGGCTTGTGTATACGTAAGAGTTTTACTTTAGCAGGGCACAGTGGCGCATATCTGTAATCCCAGCACTCCGGAGGCAGAGGCTGGTGGATTCTCTGTGAGTTCGAGGCCAGCCTGGTCTACAAAGTGAGTCCCGGACAGCCAAGGGCACACAGAGAAACCCTGTCTCAAAAAAACAAAACAACAACAATAACACAGATTTCACTTTTTTTGTTTTGGTTTTTTGTTTGTTTGGTTTGTTTTGTTTTTTAAAGGACTTTCAATAAACCACACACTGCCAAATGTAGTAGCACATGCCTGCAATCCTATCACCTAAGAGGTAGAGTTAGGAGAATCAAGCATTCAAGGCCAGCCTGGGTTACATGAGACCCTGTTTCAAAACAATTAAGAGCAACAACAAAAACAACAAAAGAATTCACAAATCATAAGCCACAGAATTATTTTCATATTAAAAATGAGACATTTTCACAACAGTCTTCTAAGTAACTTCGGGATATATAATGGTCTGGCCTGCCCGAGAGATGGGGAAATTGGAAGACTGTGGTGATTTTGAACTACCCAATGAAGAGTTCTTCCCACATGGAACTGCTTTGTACAAGGCAAGGAAAACCACGCCATAATTCCTAGCTTTTCTGTTAAGCCACACCATGGTGGACTGGTAAATATTTAACACTGACTCTCCACGCGGAAAAGCTCTGGTTTCTGACTGGTGATGATACCCATGGTGTAAATACTTCTGGGTGTCAGATGCTAGCATTGAACAGATCGTCAGAAAGGACTGTGGGTAGCACACTTTACTCAGAGTTTCTATCAGACAGATGTATTTTTTTGTATAATTATGAAATGAATAATTTAAGTGCTTACTACATTTTAATATAACTTATTTGTCAGTTTTTTTTTGTTTGTTTTAGGGTTTTTGGTTTGTTTGTGTGTTTGTTTGTTTTTGAGACAAGGTCTCTCTATGTAGCCCTGGCTGTCCTGGACTCACTTTGTAGACCAGGCTGACCTCAAATTCACAGAGATCTGCTGGCCTCTACCTCCTATTTTTAAGTTTATAAAGAAAATTTGAGCTTTTAAAAAAGAATATAGTTTGCTTATTTTCTGACATTTTTATACATGTATAGAATGTGTCTTGACCATATCTACCCTTAACTTTCTACCCTTCTTACTGCCCTAACATACCCTTCCACCTTCATGCTCCTCTCTCTGCTCTCTCTCTGCCTCTCTGTCTCTGTCTCTCTGTCTCTGTCTATCTCTGTCTCTGTCTCTGTCTCTCTGTCTCTGTCTATCTCTGTCTGTCTCTCTGTCTCTGTCTCTGTCTATCTCTGTCTGTCTCTCTGTCTCCGTCTCTCTCTGTTTCTGTCTTTCTGTGTCTGTCTGTCTGTCTGTCTCTCTCTCTCTTTGCCTGTCTGTCTTGTAACTCACTGAGTCCAGTGCTGTAACACTGAATGATCTTGCTAACTTGCTCTTGTGTGAGTCTTGTTCATACAATCACAGCTTCAGCAAGTTCATGAGCACAACAGCCGTGGCCCCTGAATCACAGCTTCAGCAAGTTCATGAGCACAACAGCCATGGCCCCTGGAAGACAGGACTTCACAGCACTCCTCCTCAACCTCAAGCCTTTAAATTCTTTTCATTCCTTCCCCTAAGATGTCGCCTGAGCCTTGGGGGAGCTTTCAACTTTTGAGACAGGGCTTCGCCAAGTCCGGGGGTGGTCCCCATCTTGCTACATACCTGAAGATGACCTTGAACTCCTGATTCTTCTTCCACCTCCCAAGTACCACCAGGTATGTACCACCAGGTAAGTACCACCAGGTATGTACCACCAGGTATGTACCACCAGGTATGTACCACCAGGTAAGTACCACCAGGTATGTACCACCAGGTATGTACCACCAGGTATGTACCACCAGGTATGTACCACCAGGTATGTACCACCAGGTAAGTACCACCAGGTATGTACCACCAGGTATGTACCACCAGGTATGTACCACCAGGTATGTACCACCAGGTATGTACCACCAGGTATGTACCACCAGGTAAGTACCACCAGGTATGTACCACCAGGTATGTACCACCAGGTATGTACCACCAGGTATGTACCACCAGGTAAGTACCACCAGGTATGTACCACCAGGTATGTACCACCAGGTATGTACCACCAGGTATGTACCACCAGGTATGTACCACCAGGTAAGTACCACCAGGTATGTACCACCAGGGTTGGCTCTAATGTAATTGTGATGGCACTCTCTGTATTTTACAAGCAGCTGACCCAGTTCTTGAAATTTTAAGGACTGGTTCTCACCAGCCCATAGGCCTCAAATCTTCACACCACTGACCTCAAGTCTATAGAGTTATTTGACATTTAAAATGGAGTAAGGTAACTGTGCCCCTGGGGGAATAGTTGGCTGTCTGCCTTATTAGTATCTGTCCTTATCAACACACATGCTCTGAAAAGTTTGGGATTGCACAAATACAGTAGAGACGGCACTAATACCTGTCTGGGATAAAAGGCAAGGAAAATTGCTTGAGCCCATGAGGCTGGTGCTAGTGGCAGGATGAAGTGGCTGAATCACAGAGAAAACAACAACAACAAACTGCCTTTCTATTGCAAAGGAAAAGAGCTTTTCTGGTTTGAACTATTCATCTTTGCTATTGCCCGGATTCACCTGCGTAATTACGAGTCTAGCTTTGATTGCTTCTCTGTTGAGCTCTTCGTACGGGACATAAAACTTTAGTTGCTGGAAAGGCTATGGCAAGAGGCAAGCCGGTCCTGATTTACAAACAGAGCAGACTTGGGATCACAAGAAGACAAACAAGACACTGAGGGGACAATATAGCAGGAGACACTTTTTTTATTTTGTGTGTGTGTGTGTGTATGTGCACATGTATGTAAGACACCTGTGGAGTGTATGTACACGTGGGGTAGCGTGCATGGGGTACTGGAGGTTGGTGTCATCACTCTTTAATCATGTTCACTAGAAACAGGGTCTGTCAGTCAAACCCGGACCACCCCAACATGGCTAGTCTTCATAGCCATCTTTCTTTCAGAATCCCCTATCTCACCTCCTGAAGCTGAAATTATAGACTGGGCCTCCAGAGTCGCCACACCCAAGACTTATGTGGGTTCTGGGGAGCTGGTCCTCACACACGGCAAGTGCTATAACCACTGACCTGTCTCCCCAGCCCCAGGAGACACTGATTTTCAGGATCAAGTCAGCACAGTCTGTCTTGACAGTGTCTCCTTTCAATTCTGTACCCATGCACTTGCTGTCCCCTTGCCCTGGCCCTGCCCCTGAGATGGCTGCTTAGCCACGGCTTCTGCAAACCTTCAGGCTTCTGCCCTGGACTCCTCCCCTTCCTATGTCTGACCGCCATACCAGGAAGAGACCTCCAAAATGAAGCAAGAGCTCCCATGCACAGCTGGAGAGTGGTTAGAAATCTAGCACATCAGAACATTCTAGAAGGGGTTTGAAATGTTTGGTTCTTCTCTCTGGTGGTTCTACCCATGTTCCAGAGCAAGCCCTGGAGTCTTTTTTGTTCTTTTCCAACCAGGGTTGAGAGAGCTGCCTCAATATAACAGCAATAATAATCATCTTTAAAACGTGAAAAAGCAGTCAGATGTGAGGGGTGCACACCTGTCCTCTTAGCTCTCAGGAGGCTGAGGCAGAAAGGTTACAAGTTTGAAGGCAGCTACAGACTATACAATGAAGACTCGGTTCCATTTAATTAATAAGTAGCTAAAAAGAAAAAATGTAAAGTGTACAAAAAGTAAATTATGTTAGTAACTGATCATATGAAATGTCAAGTTTTTAACTGTGAGGGGCTTTGAAAGTGTGTCTGTGTCTACTGTCCTTGTTAACTGAGTGTTTCTGTGAAGACACATGTTATTTAAGGAAAGGGAAGGGAAATGATCAGGGAGCTCCTTGCCCTGGATTAAAACCCTGAAACCAATTTAGTCACAGCACAGTGACCCAGAAAACACAGTAAGCTCTTCCAAACTGCACGGAAACCCCAGCGTCCAGTCAAACTAGTCTCTCATACTTTCAGTGAGGAAAATATACACTGGGAAACTCCATATGTGTCCTCGGAGGAAAGTTTATCTTTCTAAGAAGGAAAGCCAACAGATTAAGTACTTATAAAAATTTCTAATAAAACATTGTGAACAAATGTTGACTTCTCTAGTCCACAAATGGCTCCTTCTATTGATTGGAACACTAAGACACGGAGCGTTTCTTTCCCCTCTTGGCATCAGCCTTTGCTGTATGTATTGGGTTCGCTAAAGAGGCAGAACCAGCAGAAAATCCACGTGTGCTCTGTATGCGGGAGACGGAGATCATAGGAGGTGGCTTCTCTAATTACAGAGGCTGAGGTACCTGCTGTTCACAAGCTGGACACTATCCACAGGCAAGAGAAAATGCTGCTCAGCTCATAGAGGCAGTGCAAGCCCCACCCCCAACCCAAACCCAAACCCCGCCTCCACACCAGCCCTCGACCCGACCCCACCCCACCGCCACGCCCTTCAGGTTTTACTGTACTTGGATCCTCGGTGGAGGGAGAAAACTTACCTGCTCCCCTCCCCCCCCCCCGGAAGACTTCGTGCTTCCATCATTTCACCAATCCAGATGCTAGTCTCTTCTGGAAACACTTTCACAGACACTATCAGAAATAAAGTTTTACTAATATCAGTGCCTCCCTTAGTCCAGTCAAACTGATAGCGAAAATTAACCACGGGTAAGTGGTTCTGTACGCATTTATGTGAGAATACTCCGGAATGTAGGTTTGCACGTAACACAGGCAGACCTAGCAATCCAGGGTCACTTAATAGCAAGCTACGTTTCACTGGGTTGCGGCGATGGCTCCTAACTGTATGCATTCATGAAAATTCACAGAGCTGAACTCCAAGGAAGATAGATCTCACTGACTGTATTCACACCTCAGTAATTTAGAGGATGAGCATAAAGGACGGGCATGGGTATTAAATAAATGTTTGCTAAGGAGTCAAAAGGCAAGGAGAGTTTCTTTTCGTTTTGCTGAATCACAAATTTTGCAGTCTAAACAAAACAACGAAATTGGTCTCAGTTATAAGAGTCCTGTGGACATTTCAATCCAGTATCACGTCTCTAAAAGCTGGAAACTGCCATAGAGGTGAGCTCCACCACAGACAGGGGCTACCGCCACAGCTGGGAGCTCCACCACAGCAGTGAGATACAGCCACAGCCACAAGCTCCGCCACAGCCAGGGGCTCCGCGTGCTTGTCACGAAGCACTCATTTTTGAGAACTAACAAAATCGGGTATTAGGACTCACATGGGAGAATAGACACTTTTTAAACTCAAGTGTGACGAGCTAGCAAGTGGGCTCAGAGGGAAAAGGTGCTTGCCACCAAGGCTGACAACTTGAGTTTCATACTGGGGACCCACGTGGCAGAAGGAGAGAACAGACTCAGGCTCATGCCGTTCCCTTCCACTCACATAAATAAATGCAATATTAATTTTGTTACTTTAGTGTGTTGGTAACAGTTAACAAAATAAATAAATAAATAAACATTTTCCATTTGCAGACACTGTGATGACACCGTGGTTCTATGCAGTCACCAAAGTCCTTGTCTAGCTTCAGAATCTCTTTCATATCAGTATTTCCAGATCCTGAGGGGTACTTGATTGAAAGAAAACTGATTAAAGATGAATGAATAAGTGAATATGGCTGAGCCACACACAAGTTTTAATGCCCTTTCTGCCTACAGCCAGAGAAAACATGGGCTATTTGTCTTTAAGTGCTGCAAGAGTTAATGATAACCTGAAGCCACTTGTATTGGCTCAAGTGAACTACACGATAATTAAAATTTCAGGAGCTCTGCCAATTTGCTTTTAAATGCAGTCATAATTAAAAACCAAGTGATCTTAGCTTACACCTAGAAATTATATTAAAAATTAAAATGAAGGCCCTGGGGATGTAGCTCAGTTGGTAGGCTGCTTGCCTGACATGTGCAAAGCCCTGGGTTCCATCTTCAATTCAGCATAAGCTAGGCATAGCATTAACCCAGTGGATTAACGCTGCTAATCCAGAGGTGAGGGAACACAGGCAGGAGATCAGAAATTCAAGGTCATCCTTAGCTACAAAGTGAATTCAAGTCAGCCTGGAATACGTGAGGCCTCATATTCAAAAAGAAAAGAAAAGGGTAAAGTTAATAAGCATCCAAGATTCACAGCTTCCAGATTGTTTCACTGCGGTGAGCAATGATCACCACTCTTACTTAAGTTGAGTTATAGCTACCAAATCTAGGTGGTAGGACCCGTGTAATGGTGCAGGCCTGTGCATGTCTCTCAGGACCGCACTCAGTGAAGTCATGTCACTGATAGCGGGAAACAGGCCATGAGAAGGGATTCACACCAGACAAATGAGCAACTTCTCGTGACTTGAGACAGCTCTTCCGGAGGTCCTGAGTTCAATTCCTAGCAACCACATGATGGCTCACAACCATCTATAATGTAGTCTGACGCCCTCTTCTGGCGGGCAGGTGTACATGCAGATGAAGCACTCATAAATAAAAGTAAATATTTTTTTAAAAATTAAAATTAGGGAAAAAATGAAGTAATTAATTTAATTATACTTTTAAAAAGAAACAGGAAAACACCTTTAAGGCAAGTATGGAGCAGAATCCAGTGATTTCTTTCGATGCTGAGGCCTAGCCTGGCCCTGTGCAGATCCCTTCCCTGGCCTGAGGTGATGGGTAATAGGACAACAGGAACACATCCTCTCTCTGATGACTTAGTGCATTTGCTTCTCTCTCTCTCTCTCTCTCTCTCTCTCTCTCTCTCTCTCTCTCTCTCTCTCTCTCTCTCTCTCTCTCTCTCTCTTCCTATTGTTTGATTGATTATGTGTGTGTGTGTCCATCCATGCACATGGAGGTCAGAGGTCAGCAGACTGTTTCTTGCTTCTTGTCTCTATTCTCTATTTTCTTGAGAGAAGCTCCCTCACTGGGACCTGGAGCTCATCAGTTCAGCTAGAGTAACTGGCCAGTGATCCTCAGGCATCCTCTTATGTCTCCCCAGTGCTTGGACTAGACACATGGCGTGGTACCTGGGTTCTTGACATGGGTGATCTGAACTCAGGTCCTCAGTCTTGTGTGGCAATCACTTTACCAACTGAGACATGTCCCCAGCCCCATGTTAGCTCTCTTGAAAGACCTGAAGGGAATGGAACACTAAGATCAATCTCTTTTTGCTTTGTGGGCCTGCTCCTTGGCAAACGAATAAATCCTCTCCCCCTGTATGGGCAGAAATAAGCACTGGAGACGGTCTGACCATATCTTAGCCAGCCGGGCCTCTAGTCTCTGTGCATGCAGCCTCACGCTGATCTGCGTTTTATCACCACTCAAGTCATGCTTATATTTCATTCTCTTGTTTGGTGATCCTTTAGGTCCCATTCACGGGGTGAATTACTGCAGAAAGAGAATGAGACAGAAACTAGACTATAGGATGTATATTAAGGAGAAATCATCACCCATGGCAAGGAAAGGGAGAGGCAGGTCTGGAGACATGGGGAAGTTGAGCTCAGAAGAGGTCATCAACACAAAGAGACTTTAGGTTTGGGGTGTGTGTGTGTGTGTGTGTGTGTGTGTGTGTGTGTGTGTGTAGATGAGAGATTAGTCCTCTCCTTTATCCATGTGGGTTCCAGAGTTCAAACTGAGATCACCAGGCTTGGCAGCAAGTAGCCTGGCCTACTGACCATCTCACCAGCCCCACCACAGAGCTTTTAGCTATCTGCACAAGAGGTCTGAAACTGGATGGTCCCATATGTGCATGTGGGCAGGTCATTCCGTCTAGGCTAGCCCAGGAAGCTGCCTGAGCTCAGCCCAAGAAGCAGTACAGATCACCTGCCAGCAGCACTTCCTAGGATGCTACTTCTTCACACAAGAGACAGTGCCTTTCAGAAATGAAGGGCATCACGGCCGGCACGCTACCACAGCCATCTAGTTACTAGAAGCTTTGAGGAGCCCCGCCGTGGGTGGCAAAAGTTACCGGGGAAGTTGGGGTTCCTTCTTTGGGTTCTCAGGTTTGTTAATAAAAGACTTTTAAGATGGATTCGAAAGGAAGAGTGAAGGCAACTGTATAGAGTTTGAGAGAAAAATAAGAGAGCAGGCGAGCTGTAAACCTTGGCAGCTACTGGGAGGAGGAGGATGAAGAAGAGGGTGAGAGGAGGCCACGCGTTTTGCAGTGGAGGTTAGCAGGCAATGGCATGCAAGCAGCAGGGAGATGTGGAGAGATGCAGACAGTGAGAAGCCCGCAGCTTCAGGAAAAGCATGCCCAGGTTGTGGTCAGGATCCAAAAGAGATCGAAAACTGTGAACAAAAGTCCCAGAAAAGAGCTGAACCTTCTACAAGGCCAACTACCTGACATGAGCATCGGCTAGAACTCTGCCCATCCAGAGCTCGATTACAACTTATCTTGGGCTGTCCTTAGCTCCCAAAGCCAGCTATTTTTGCCATCTCTCTCTCTCTCTCTTTTTTTTTTTTAACCAAAGATCCTCATAATAGATAAACATTTTTATTTTAATGTATTAACTTAAGGGATCATTAGCTTCCACTGACCAAAAGCTAAGAGTAACATCAGATAGCATCTGAGGCCTACAACAGAGGCTCCTCGCTTTGCCTTAGCCCACTTACCTACCTAATGTTTCCACCAATGTATGTGGAAAGTACTTCAATTTGTGACTTTCTTCTGTTACTATATAAAAAAAATCTTCATCAAACTGTTACCACGATGGATCATGGAATTTGGGGTAACCTAAATCTATCTTCCCAGGCCATGGTCACTCATATTTGGCTCTAGAATTAATGATCTCTTATCTCCTATGAGGTGAGAGTTGTGATTTTGCATAGGCAAAAGAAGAGAAAGGAAATATGCTTTTCTGAGTTAACTCTCAGAAAAGCGGACAGGCCACAGGGCAGAGAGAGGGTCCACAGTGCTGCCTGACGGAAGTTCTGCAAGCAGATACTTGAAATACTTGGGGGGGGGGTGCCTAGGAACAGTACTTTTAGTTCAGTAAGGGGATAATTATTCCTCCCACCTTGTAGGCATGGCTTTAGTGAATCAGCCTTCCCAAGTAGTGGTCTCTTGGCTGGCTAAGTCACAGGCTCAGCTAGATTAACTCTTAAGCAGGGGAAACAATAGTATGCAATGTTTTAACCTTTTGGTGCAGATCAGAATGTTGTGTCTCTACCCTGGGACATAGATAGATTTCAAATTCTTTCAACCAGGAGGAAATAGCTTTCACTTAATGGGCTTCAATAGAGGCCTGGTATCCATCCTCTATGGCTACCAAGGCTATTGTAACAATTGTACTCTCTTGGATCAAAAGAAGGCTATTCATCTCCTATGTGTGACATGCAAGGCACCTACAATTGAACCCCAGTTACATCCAATCTTATCTTTCTCCGCCCCCGTGCTGGCTAGTTTTATGTCAACTTGACACAAGCTAGAGTCATCAGAGAGAAAGGAGCCTCAACTGAGTCTTCAAAAGGTCAGGCAGTAGGCAAGCCTGCAGGGCATTTTCTTGACTAGTGATTCATGGGGGAGGGCCCAGCCCTGCTGTAGGTGGTGCCACTGACAAGCCGGTCTGAGTCCACTTTAGGCTTTTAAACCATCTTATAGTAAAGACAAACTAGGCTCTGTTGGCTTCGATTCTTTAACGATTCTACTTTATTAGAGATTTATTAAAGGCATGTACCTCCCTTACAACCTGACTACCCTAAATAGGATGGACAGGAGATTAAGGAGAACAAGAAAGACCTTCAGCCGGGCGTGGTGCATGCCTTTAATCCCGCACTCGGGAGGCAGAGGCAGGCGGATCGCTGTGAGTTCGAGGCCAGCCTGGTCTACAAAGTGAGTCCAGGATGGCCAAGACTACACAGAGAAACCCTGTCTCAAAAAACAAAAACAAAACAAAACAAAACCAAGGATGAGACCTTCTGGGTATCAGTTGCATGGGTCAATTCCCCTGGCATAATTCTCAGGAGTCTTGTAGATCATCTATCCAACAGAAGTAGCCACACCATCTGAGGACCGAACTTGGAGGTATCCCATGAGAACACCTAGGTCTTGAATCCTCCAACTCTCCTAACTGTTGGGCAGGAATCTCCCATCTCTCTCTCCGGTTCCCTCCTCCCAATACAATAGCCTGGCTGGAGACACCTGCCCCTGTCTTTTTGTCTTTGCCTGATACTTTCTCCTCAGAGTCTATCTCAGACACTTATCAGTTTCTAGAGACAAAGTCTCAGTGGGGTGGCATCCCAAGACTGTTTTCATCTTGGGCCCAGACTAAGACAAGATTACATGCTCATCACAAGGCTCATTCCTGTTTATGATTAAACCTCTGTTTCACAAGGATTGGGCTATGCCCCACCTGGAACCTTAACTACACATGCTTCTGTACTGTACTCCCTGTTCCAGGAAACAGAAGCCATGCTTTTATTTCAAAAAGTCACTATAACCATCTTACAACCCTGCCTTTGTTTCAAAAGGTTGTTATGACTATTTGACTATCTGTTGTTATGACTACTTTGTTAAGACTGCCTCACAATCATGTCTTTGTTTCAGAAGGTTGGTTCAACTAACTTATTATAGTTAAGTTCTGCTCCTTCAACCCTGCTTATTTTGTCCACCAAATCCCCCATATGGGAACGCCCTCTTCTTGAGCTACAAAAACCTTGTCTACCTCACATCCAATGCTGATCGCTTAAACCTTGCTTTTAGAGAGAGAGACAGCCTGTGTACTCGAATAGAAAAAAAAAAAAAAAACCCTGCTTTAGTTAATTTGGCCATGACGATTTGTGTCAGTGATCTTTCTCATCACATCTTTGAGATGAAGAGTTGCCCCTGGGCTGGCAGTCCTGGGTTTTATAAGAAAGCAGACTGAGAAAGCTATGGAAGCAGGCCCATAAGCAACACTCCTCCACGGCCTTCGCACCAGCTCCTGCCTCCTGGTTCCTGCCTTGTTTGAGTTAATGCCCTCATGTGGTGGTTTGAATAGCTCTGGCCATCCTAGAGTCATGTGCTTGAATGCTTGGCCCATCAGGAGTGGCACTACTAGGAGGTGTGGCCTCATTGAAGTAGGTGTGGCCTCATTAGAGGAAATGCGTCACTGTGAGGGCGGGCTTTGAGGTCTCCAATGCTCAAGCTCCACCCAGTGTGGCACCCGGTCTCCTCCTGCTGTCTGTGGGTCAAGATGTAGAGCTCTCAGCTCCTCCTCCAGCACCATGTCTGCCTGCATGCTGCCATGCTTCCTGCCATGATGGACTAAAGCTCTAAACTGTAATCCAGCCCCAATGTAATGTTTTCCTTTATAAGAGTTGCCTTGGTCAAGGTGTTTCTTCACAGAAATAGAAGCCATAAGACACCCTCTACTTTACGGAACTATGAGTGAAACAGACCCTTTCCTTCTGAGGTTGCTTTCGTGACTGTATTTCATCCCAGCAATAGTAACCCGGACTGGGACAACCCTCTCCTTTCTCACTCATGCATACTTGCCCCGGCCCGCCGGGGTTCGACTAACGCTTGGGAGGATAATTTTCCTGTATAGGGACAGAACACAAGACACGAAGAAGGGGGCAAGCCTGCATTCTGATCAAACCCCGCTTATTGAGAAATTTCACAGAGTTTTTATCAGGCAGAGGGCAGGGAAGCATATTCCTATGGCAACCCAGCTGCAGGCTATCTCAAGATTCGAGGAATTCCAAACAGGTCACAACGTCCTGCCACACCTAATATTTTGCTATCTTTATCTAATCTAACTGCTAAACTACAACAGGGTGGCTCCATCTAAATCTTATCTTTAGTCTAACTGCCGAACTATGGCAGGGTCAGCTGGTGTCTGGTAAATGGCAGACTGCTGGAGAAATAGGAACCTAGGCTCTGACAAGATGGCTGAACATTAGCCATGTAGCCCGTCCCCTACACATACTAACTGTTTGTATACAGGATTCTTACTTACTAAGATGCTCTTTCCTGTTGTACCAGTGTCTCATGGTTGCTTTAACAAAGATTAACATATTTGGTGGTTTCCAACAACATACATATGTTCTCTAAGAGTCCTGGAGCAGGGGGGGAGGGGTGGGAGGAGGCTGGAGAGATGGCTCAGAGGTTGGGAGCACTGACTGCTCTTCTGGAGGTCCTGAGTTCGATTCCCAGCAACCACGTGGTGGCTCACAACCATCCATAATGTGATCTGATGTGCATTGTATACATAATAAATAAACAAATCTTTAAAAAAAGAAAGGAAGGAAGGAAGAAAAGAGTCCTAGAAGGCAGAAATCCTAAGTTGGTTTCATTGAACTGAAGTCAAGGCGTCCACAGGGCCTGGTTCCCTCCAGAGTGGGATTCCTGGTCAGCTCTGGCTCCCAGGGCTGCATTCTTTAAATTCCTTGGCTCTCGGTCTCTTTCATCTTTACAGCCAACAAGAAAGCATCTTGCTTTGCAGTAGGATTGTCACTCTGCTGCTGACACCTCCTTTGTCTCTTTGTAAGGACTTGAGAATACCTCCATCTCAGCACACTTTGATCACATTTGAAGAGAGAGAGAGAGAGAGAGAGAGAGCACCAGAGGTTGCCTGGCAAGGAGCTTCATAGATATTTCTGTCTCTCTCTTGGAGGCACAGAACTCTGACCCTTGCAGTCTCAGTACTCAGGGAAGCAGAGGCAGGTGGAGCTCTGTGAGTTCAAGGCCAGCCTGGTCTGCAAAGTGAGTCCAGCGCAGCCAGTACTACGCAGAGAAACCCTGTCTCAAAAAAACAAAACAAACAAGCAAACAAACAAAAAACCCAACAAAACAAACAAAAAACTCTGATTCTAGCTAGCTTCTGTTCTATTTAGGATAAATGTTTTCTTATAAAAAAAAAAAATAAAAATACTGTGCTAAAAAGAAACAAGTGCTAAGGGAGAAACAAGTAGAACAGGAAATAGATTAGGATGTAGCAGGAGGAAGTAGAGATAGCTGAAATTTAAAAGAGGCTATCAAGACATTTGATAAAGCTGCGGGGGGTGGGGCTTATGGTTGTTATCTGGCAAATGAGACTTCTACATAGAAGGGAGTGTCACTGCAAAGGCCCTGTGGTCAACATGTTGGAGAGCAAAGAGGAGAGCTCCCAGAGACCTCGGAGCAGGCGAATGACAAGGTCTGGCTTTAAAAGACTCAGTTGCCCAGGGCTGTGACGTATGCACCTGTTGCATAGCACAGCGGGGGTAGGGACGCAGGGAAGCAGGGGGAAGGGCCAAGGAATGCCACAAAGACAGTCACACCAAGTGAGAGAGTTACAGGAGAGTGGGGGAGCATGTACTAAAGGCTGCCTCTGAGCTAGGATGGAAAAGGGGCAGGCCCAGAAGGCACAGGCTTTAGAAAGGGCATAGCACATGTGCATAGGGACAAGCTAAGCCACTTTTGGTGGCTGATGATGAGGTGGCACCAGGCTCTGGGAGCACCTGGTTCCAGGATGTGGGTGGTTCTCTGTTTACCAACAGGGGAGTCTCCTACTCTCAGACTGTGCATGCAACATGGCAACCTTAAAGCATTAGGCTAGAAAGAAACAAAGGGGGAAAGGCCAAGCAGGAGGGCCCGCAAGACGGTCTTTGTAATAGGCCCTGGACCACTGTGCTCAACATTAGGGCTTAGTGTGCTCAGTTCGCAGAGGATGAATGAATGACCACAGATTGCCATTACAACATAGGTGGGACTCGGGGGACATGGTCTTCTTTGTGTTTCAGGACACTGGCTGGTTACAGTTCTTGAATGAAAGTCAGAGAAGATGATCATTGAAATCTAGGGTTCCATCCCCTCAGCCTTGTCCCCTAGGCTTTCTCCTGTTGTCTCCCACTCTGCACGTTGAAAACAGCAGATGGAACATTTCAGTGTTCCATCTTATCCTACTTTCTCAGCGTCCTTGCCTGTGGGCAGAAGCATCACTTACCCATCTACTCAAATCTTTTCCAGTCTTGCCCAGGCCCGTGTCTTAAAACATCTCCTTTAGCTGGGCGTGGTGGTGCACGCCTTTAATCCCAGCACTCGGAAGGCAGAGGCAGGCAGATTGCTGTAAATTCGAGGCCAACCTGGTCTACAAAGTGAGTCCAGGACAGCTGGAAACCCTGTCTTTAAAAAAAATGAAATAATAATACTAATAATAAAGAAAGAATGTTAAGTTTTTGAGTCTGGTGTGGTGGTGCACTCCTGTAATCCCAGCAGTCTGGGAGGCAGATGATTTTGGTGAATTCGAGGCCAGCCAGGTCTACAAAGTTTGTCCAGGACAGCCAAGGCTACATAGAGAAACCCTGTCTCAAAAAAACAGGAGAAAAAAAAAAGATAGGTTTTACATCATAGAGCTGGGTGATTATTCAAAGCCAGTGGTTACAAAGACTATGTTTAGACACAAATACTTGCTACTTCCTCCTTCCCATGCCCACAGTCCCACTAACTACAGTTTTTTTCCCTTTCTCTATTGCCTTGTTATATTTAGATAAAGTTTTACTTCTAAATATACAGTAAAAACACACTTATTATCGGTGGCAGTAATAGTAGCAACACATGAGATCGCAGCAGTCCAGGTAGAATGTGTAAGGCTATGGAGATTTTCCACGGTAACCATCTACTTGACTCCGCGTCAAAATCATTCCCAGGAGTGCCAACCTTTTGACGCTGTGACGCATGTCAGGGTGGTCTATAAGTGTGCTGGGCTGCATTCATAGTGATGCTGGAATGATTACATCCCGTGGGTTGCAGGCTGGGCACACTTACATTTATATAACTGTAGCACCAATTAAAAAAAAACAAACAAACAAAACAAAAAACAAGTCGGGCAGTGGTGGCGCATGCCTTTAATCTCAGCACTCGGGAGGCAGAGGCAGGCAGGCCACTGTGAGTTCAAGGCTAGCCTGGTCTACAAAGAGAGTCCAGGACAGCCAAGGCTAACACAGAGAGACCCTGTCTCAAACAACAACAACAACAACAACAAAACAAAACCAAACAAACAAACTTATTTAGGGCTGAGAATGTGGCTTATTGGTAGAACACTTGCCTAGTCTATATAAGGCCCTGAGTTAAATCGCCAGCAACACAAAAATAAATAAATAACAGAAACCACTGGGCAGCATAAAGGAATAGAACACGGCTTTCTGGTACCGTCTACCCCTTATCACCAGCTCTTAGCCAGTCCAGTCTGTCTATTTCCTACTCTTGGTTTTTACTTCTGGAGATCAGGTGATTCTGCAGGTGTCCTCACCATAAGGACCAAGAGTTGCTCATGTTCTCACGACAGCACACACACAACAGTAGAGCATTTCTCTTGTAGATCTGGAAGCCAGAAATCCAGATCAAAGTGCTATTAGGGTGAGTGTACGATCTGGTTAGGAAATGTCCCTTACAGGCTGTTTGGGGCACTGTTTCAAGCTGGTGTGATTATTTTGGGGGTCCTTTGGGGAGTGGGGCCTACTCTGTAGAAGTAGGCGCAGGGGCAGGCCTATGAGGTTGTTGCTGGACCCTGGTTTCTACTGCTCTATTTCCTAGTTAGCCGCAATGGGAACAGACTCCAATACACAATGACAGTAACAACAGTCACAATACCTTTCCAAATCTATTTTATGTGTTTATGTGTGTGAGTACGGGCATGCATACATGAACAGAGGCAACTGCTGGAGTTAGGGGTGTGGGGGGAGAGCACCTGTGTGGGTGATGAGAACAAAGCTCTAGTCCTTTGCAGGAGCAGCCCCAGTTCTTAGCCACCGGGGGTCATCACTCCAGCCCCAGAAATAAAATAATTTAAAAAAGCAAAATGCTGATTCCCAAGCCCTACCCTCTTGCTGCTGCTTCTTCAGGAAATTGGGAGGCCACGATGTCTCCCACTGTTATTTTATCACCACCATCACCAACCCCCACCCCACCCCTGCCCCCTGCCTCCCACCACCGGAAAACTGACAACAATGACGTTACCGGAATTACTTCAGTGTGGCAGATTACCAAGAAAGTGGTCTCTGGGATAAGTGTGATTAAATGGTGAGGTTTATTGACCAGTCGACACCATTTCCAGTTTTTATGTTTTTGTTTTTGTTTTATTAGTTTAGTAAAGTTATTTTCACTGACATCAATTCTTTTTCCACAAAATGTGATTTGTCCTCATTCCCCAATTGTGTCTGTTAAGACTTTTACTTTCTGGCCACGATGTCAACTAAGTCGTCATCTTTGTCTTCTTCTTCTTCTTCTTCTTCTTCTTCTTCTTCTTCTTCTTCTTCTTCTTCTTCTTCGTCTTCTCCTTCTTCTTCTTTGTTTTTGTTTTTTTGTTTTTTTGTTTGTTTTTCGAGACAGGGTTTCTCTGTGTAGACCACTGGCTCACTTTGTAGACCAGGCTGGCCTCGAACTCACAGCGATCCGCCTACCTCTGCCTCCTGAGTGCTGGGATTAAAGGCATGCGCCACCACGCCAGGCCAACTAAGTCTTCTTGATCTCATTCAGCTGTCCATATCTTGGGATGATCTGGTTCTTCATGCAATTTCCACCAATAGCCATTTTTCCCTACAGGCAGTTATGCTTCTGTTAATCCTGTTTGGTGCTATTTTTACCAGTAATATTCATTATTACTTTGACAAAAGACTGAAAACTTGGATTTACTTCGTTATATAGCCACGAAGTAGGGGGGAGGGGGGCAAGAGGGGGATCCAAAAACGTTATGTATGTATCTAAGGGAGAACAAGAGAGATGGAGTGTGGGAGTGAGAAAGTGACAAGAAGGGACATGGAAACAGACGCAGAAAGAAGCTACAGCTGTTCAGATCCTGTTTGCTAAGCTGCGGAGGGCCAAATGCCTTGGGGGTCAAGTGGCATGCTTAAAACAATATGGACGCTACAACAGGGTCGCCCAGAAAGGGCTGGACAAATAGTTCAGAGCTTTAAATCCTGGGAAGTTAAACACACAGCTGTCATCTTGCCCCTCCTGCCCTCTACCACCCACTTTTATGACTCTTTTTATTTCTTGTCTGCTCTCCTCTGCTCAGCTCTCTCTCTCTGCTGCCCATAATGCACCCTTAGCAGAGGTGGCCTCCCCTTTGAGTGTACTCAGGACAAGAACGGGGTCCTACATGGAAAGCCCAGTAATTAATTGTCCACCGGTTTATCTTAAAGCGCCACCTTTACAAGATTGTTACTCTGAGGAATTTAGGCAGCTCGGAACAAATCACAACTCCAGGAACTTGACCCATGGCTCCCTGCGGGGACAAGTGGGTGGACAGAGCCCAGCTCAGCAGTTCTGCACTGCTGTGCAGCCTCTCAATCTGTCTCTAGGATCGAAGCTTGAGAAGTTTTATTTTTCACCAGCTTCCCCCTAGCAGAAGCGTGCTGCACACCCACACACTTAACCAGCAAGGGAGAAAGAAAGGCTCCTGGGAGGATTGCTCCCTCAGGGAGCATGAATCACAGAAGCAGCCACCCGAAGCTCCTCTGCTAGACTGGGGCTTCTAGTCCAATCTCATGTGTGATGGGGGCTGAAGCTACGGAGGGTGGCTTGAGGAAAAAGTGAGGAAGGGGACTACAAATAGAAGGACACCCAGGAGACTCTGGGGAGTGACCCTGGAGAGGCTGTAGGAGGAGCCAGAGACTCCGCCCAGCAGAGAGAGAAGCAGGAGGGGGAGGGCAGGGGGAGGGAGGGAGAGGAGGAGGGAGAGAGGGAGGGAGGGAGGGAGAGAGGCAGATGGGGGAGCAATGCCAAACTGTCTTTAGCTAATATCTTCAAAGGCTTAAGGGAAACTTCCCACTGTAAACTGTGAGGCTACTGCACTCCAACCCAAGGGTTAGAAGGAAGGAAACAAAGAGGCTGATTTAACAGAAGCCAAATACCGGCTTCTTAAAAACGAAGAAGGGAAAAAGCCAGGAACAGCAATAGAGAATAAGAGGAATTCAGTTAAGAGTATGGCAACAAGAAGGGAGAGAAAGGAACACCCAGGGTTTCTCAAACTTGGAGGAGGAGTAGGCACCACCCAGGGAGCACTATGACCTAAGCCTGAGCACCCCAGAGGCTGATTCGGTTGGTATCGGTGGGTTCTGAGACTCAGGATTTATTTATGCACCCTAGTGGGCCTCTAATGCGTGCCAGTACAGGAACCAACAAAGTTGCTTCACTGGAGACCAGAAGGGAAATGGGGGGGGGCGGGATCTCCCATCCCCCCACCTGACCCCCCCCCCCCCCCCCGCAGCCTTCTATGTCCTTCCAGTACAGTAGAGGGGGACCTTGGATCTGATTATCCTCTGGTGTCTCTGTGGCAAGTTCTGATGTTCAGTGCTAAGAACAGGGGTGGCATAAGGCCTGGGTTCTAGTTTGTGTCATGCCTGTCATCACTCTGACCTTGAACACTCAAGATGGGGGAGTGTTCTCAATCCCCCCATGAAAACCAGCGATGTTGCTCTCCAGCTCGAAAACACCCCAGCCTCTGCTTTCATTAAAATAGCCCAGTCGCTTCTAGTTCAACACATTTTTTTCCCCATGAATTATTCAAACTGGATAGTTGGATGTTGAAAATACAATGTTCATGGTTTCGTCATTAGGAAGCCGTTAGCCGTTAATCTCCCTCCTTCCCTCCCTCCCTCTCTCCTGCTGATTTCTGCAGGGTTAGAGGGATGGATGTAGCTAATCATTTATTAAAAAAAATATCTCGAAAATGTCACATGAAAATAAACTTGGTAACAAACACTCAGCTGATGATCAGAAATGACACAGTAAAGGGAGCCCACTCAAGCATTTCCCAGCCCTTACAGTCTGCTCTCTGTCAGCGTAGCTCTGTGGAGTGTCTGTCTTGCATAAGGAAAAACAGTCTAAGGAGCCCCAGTCTGGGGAACTGACAGATACAGAAACAAAGGAAAAGTGAGAATGTGAATAAGGGACAATTCTGACTTTTAATTATTAGTTTTCTCCTTGACTTAAAAAATTATGACACTTATCTACTTGTGTGTGTGCACGCGCATGGTAAACATGTACCACAGTGGAATTCAGAGGTTTGCTTTCTACTTCCAGGAGTCTGCCCAAGTTTCTCCTGCAGGACCTCGTGACATCATCACAGATGTCACCACAATCCAGACACTATGGGTCTTCTAGAGATGGGGATGTGAAGGTGAAGGAAATAAAACCTAGTGGTTTGTGTAACATGTACTGCATTTGCAACTACATTGCAACTCTGGAAGAATGCTAACCGGGAGAAGCAGATGGGTGGTGGTGAGGGTGCTATAAAGAGGCTCAGTCAGCAAAGCGTTGGCTTCCCAAGCGTGAGGCTCGGAGTTCACGTCCCCAGAATGCAAGGTTGTACCACTGAAGACTGGAAGGGGACAGGAGGTGTGATCTCCCAGTGCCTTCTATGTCCTCCCAGTACAGTGGAGAGGGGCCTTGGGCATCGTCACAGTCCTGTCCCTTTCTTTTGGTTCCAGGCTGATGGTTAAGTCCAGGAGAGGGGCCAGTGAGATGGGTCACTGGGTAAAGGTTATGACCACCAAACTTACAACCTGAGTTTGATTCCCGGGCCCCAAGTGGATGAGAGGAAAAAACAGGCACCCGGAAGCCGACCTCTGAATTCCATATGACACATGTTCACCACGTATGCACACACACACGATAAGTCAATAAGTGTCATGATTTTTTAAGTCAAGGAGAAAGCTAGTAGTTAAAAGCTGAGCAGGCCAGCATACACTTTTAATCCCAGTGACAGAGAAATGGGAACAGAGGCAGGAGATTCCAAAGAGCTTGCCAACCAGCTAACCTGACCTACTTGGCAAAATTGCAGGTCAAAGAGAGGCCTTGTCTCAAACTGAAGGTAGAATGACTACCACATGTGCATGCACACACATGAGCATGTGCGTGCGGGCATGCACGAGAGAGAGAGAGAGGGAGAGAGAGGGAGAGAGAGAGAGAGAGAGAGAGAGAGAGAGAGAGAGAGAGAGAGAGAGAGAAGCAGATTCATTTGTTCAGACTCTGGCATTGCGGCTTCATGACAATCAGAGAGAATTCCTCCTGAAGACCACGCCCATGCCTATGTCTGTAAGACCTGCTAGGAAACCGCGCCTGAGCGCAGTGTGTATATGTAAGCCAAGGAGGTGAGGAATTTCAAGTGCTGTGGCATTTATGATTTGCGCTGGGAAAGATAGCTGTAAGCTGTTCTCATGGGAACTAGCAAGCCCCAAACTCAAGACACGTCTGAGCCATGAGGACAGCCGCCTTGCTGGAAACACTGCAAATCCCTACCACCAGGGTTTCTTAGGAGACGTTGACTCTGAGGAGGCCACACTTCAAGAACCGCTGGCAGGAACATATGCTTGCACTGTGCAAATTTTGTGTGAAGCAGTACGTGAGACTCCCCCAAGGACTCTGTGCTGCGTTCCCCATGCTCCACTGTTTAGCAATCTCCTCATCCGTGCATGTTCTCCCTTTGCAGTGACGTGACCCATAGCACTGACCCATGGCCAATAAACTATAGGAAAAAAGTGTCCCTTTGGGCCACCATCACTGCAAATTATTGTTAGCACTATTGTGACATCTAAAACTTGACTCATTGTTGTAGAATCCTTTTCCCTCCCGTTTTTTAGCAGTATCCAGAGGCCTTAAGACTTCATCCAGGGGCTGGAGAGATGGCTCAGAGGTTAAGAGCACTGACTGCTCCTCCAGAGGTCCTGAGTTCAATTCCCAGCAACCACATGGTGGCTCACAACCATCTATAATGTGATCTAATGCCCTCTTCTGGCATGCATTAATATGTATATGCACTAATGAATAATAAAAAAAAAAAAAAAAAGACTTCATCCAGGGCAGGAGGTGGTTCATGGTGAAAATCACTTGCCTCACAAGCTTGATAATCTGAGTTAGATGCAAGGAACCAACAGTGGAAGAAGAAAGTTGAATCCCAAAAGTTATTCTCTGAAGTCCACATACTAGTGGCACTTGCACGCCCACAGTCAATGTATCACACCACCATTGCCATCATCATAAATCCATATCTATGTATATAGCACACACACACACACACACACACACACACACACACACACACACCCGTGTGCGTGTGATCCTAAACTTTATGAACCCCTTTTTCTTTTTGGAAGAACGAAGCCAGTCAGGGTTATACAGCAGCCACTTAGCTACTTATGTGCTAAGTGTTATTTAATTATAGCAAAAGCCATTTGAGAAGATACCATTTTAAAGACAGACACGTGGAAGTCCAGAGAGTGTGGCTACAGAGGTAGGGTTTTGAACTCTGAGCTGTTCTTGCTCTCTGCAGTATGATAGTTCTTGGTGTAGGGACAAAGTAAGAATATTGTCAGAGAAACACATCCTCCCACGGGCTGCTCATGGGTGTGCAAACTTCACCAACACTCATGTGTTTACATCCAAGAGGGAGGCTTTGGCTCCAGGCGCCCTTGTTTACTGATCTGAAGTCCCACACACAGGAAAAGTGAATGCAAGGCCAAGAGGGTAGGCAGAGGACTGGACTAAGCTGGGCTGGCACAATCACCAGTGAGGCAGAAATACAGAGGAAGGCAAAGCATTTCAAGAATACAATCAGCCCTTTTCTTTTTGATAGAGATAGCAACTTTTGACCCTCTATAGGCTTTTAATTTGGTGTGTGTGTGTGTGTGTGTGTGTGTGTGTGTGTGTGTGTGTGTGTGTGTGTGTGTGTGTGTAGGGAGGGAATATTCTGTTTCTAGCCCTCCTAATAACAAGGCCATCCTGCTGACAAGGTGATAGGAAGACGCCTCTCTGTGACACTGGTGGGGCTGCCCAACCTTAACATCCACTAATTCGAAATCCCAGGTTCTGGTGGCACTCAGTGCAAAGGGATCTCCTGCTGAAATCTGATCACTAGTACCAGGGTAGTGGCACTGTCAGCCACCAGTTCCCTGGGGTCCCCGTGGGGCCTTCTGACTTGTCATAGGCAGTTTTGGAATGGTGTGCCAAGTTTAAAAGGCCACTTTTTGTTCCCTCTGGCTGCTGAAAACTGTACCAGGTGACTCCCTGGAGAGTCAAAAGTAAAGTACAGAAGAGATGCAAATAGCCACTTCCCTGGTAAGAGGTCCGTGTCCTGCTGAGGAAGAGGAGGGCTGGCCCAGTGCTTTCTTCAACCTTTGAATTCTGCTCATTGCAGATTCTGCCTCAATAGGTCTTGGCTGGGGCTTCAGTTTTGTGTTTTTAATTATTCCCAAGTTGAACTATGTCACTAGTCCAAAGAGCCACATACTCCAGGTACCAAAAGCAAGACTTTCCTCATGGAATCCTGGGTAGGCTTATGAGGATAATTCCCAAACTCTCCGTGTTCATCTGTGCTCTTTCCAGAAAACCAAAGAAAGAAAGGGAAAAAAAGAAAGAAAGACAGAAAGGCCGTAGGTTCTCTTTCACAATGATTTCCCCCTCATTTCAAAGAAGGCCTCCCTCTCTTTCACCCCAAATCTAACAACTGGCTCTTTGCCTCAAGAAGCAAAAACTCGGGTTTCTGAGCAAAGCCACAGTCTGAAACACTGGCATCATTGTTGAGAAAGTGACTAACACTGTAAGCCAGTGACAAATATTTTCACAAGTCAAATGGCATCAATTCATGGTGCTCAAAGTTGCAAGAGGTAGGGATTATCTTCTGATGGCTTTTTAACATTAATCTTGAGAGGAAAAGACACGAAATTCATTTCACTTTTCAACTCAAAGAGAACTCAAAAGATTAAGTGACATTTCTACAATAAAACTTCCAATCCTGCCTCCTAAACAGAAATAGAATTTCTCAGCATTTCTATCTACAAAAAGAAAAGAAAAAAAAAAAAAAAAAAGAAGAAGAAGAAGGAGATGTTGGTACTAAACTTTTCTGATTCTGGGAATAAATAATAGCAATAATAAATATAACTAATTACACGACAACAAAACAAAGAAAAACTACCCTCATTAAAGTATCAATTTCCAATGAAAGTTACATATCATAATCATCAAACATATTCTGTTTTTGGTTTGGTTTGGTTTGATTTGGTTTTGGTTTTCTGAGACAGGGTTTCTCAGTGTAGTCCTAGATGTACTGTAACTCACTATATAGGCCAGGCTGCCTCACACTCACAGAGAACCGGCTGCCTCCGCTTCCTGAGTGCTGTGATTAAAGATGTGCACCACCCCTGCCTGGACATACTCTGACTTTTGTTTGTTTGTTTGATTGGTTTTGATCTTTTTGAGCTTTATTTATTTATTTTCATTTGCATGTATGTGCATGAGCCTATGTGAAGGTATGTACTGTGTGTGTGTGTGTGTGTGTGTGTGTGTGTGTGTGTGTGTGTGTAGGTGTAGAAGCCCTGGGAAGCCAGAAGAGGACACCGGATTCTCTGGAGTTACAGATGGTTGTGAACCACCATGTGGGTGCTGAGATTCAAACCCAGGTTTTCTGGAACAGCAGCCTGTGCTCTGAATTGCTGAGCATCTCTCCAGCCCCCTTGTGTTGTTTTGACTCAGTATATGGCATTAATTACTGTGATCACTAAACCCAGAAAAGATGCTCTGACTCCTAGAGTCTTAGGGACTCAGGACACTAAGTTTAATAACAATGATGTTGTGTAGGGGTAAAGTAAGACAGAATGGATCCAACACAAGAGCGATGCGCAATTCAGGAAGAACTCATCCTGTTTCTAAAGATATCAAATCCCTTGATATGTATTAATTAATTGATTTGGAGATAGCATCCCACTGTGTAGCCCAGGCTGACCTTGAACTCAGACTCTTCCTGCGTCTGCTCTCTGAGTGCTGAGACTGCAGGCATATACCACCATATCCAACTTGGAAATCTTTACTCTAAACTATCAATCTAAAGTTGTTGTTTCAAACTGTCAACATTTCTTTTTTTATTTAATGTGTTGATTTTTTTGTGTATTTTACATCATGGACTCCCATCCCCCTCCCCAATCCCATTCATCTCTTCATCTCTTCCTGTCCACCCGCTGCCCTGGCAACCTCCTTCCCAAAAGAAAAAGTCATCTTGTTGTGTAAACTGTAATGTGTCACAGAGTGTCTCACAGTGTCCTTACAAGTCTTTACTTGCTAATGGTCATTGCAATGAGTCATTGGTCTGGTTCGGAGACTCTGGCTTCTGCTACACCATTGATTTTGGATCCTCAGTGGAAATCCTCTTGGATATCCTGTTGCAGCCCTGTGTCATGGAGACCTTGCAGCTTTGGATCTGTAGGACCTGCCCCTTTGCATGTTCCAGTAGTTTATAGATGAGGTAAATGTTGGGGTGGGCCAGTTCAAAGCCCTGGATCTGGGCCTGGGTAGTAGCTGAGTTGGCCAGCCTGCCAGCTCACTGACCCCACCACCAGGGTGAGGCCTCCAGATGCAGCTGACAAGGGCAGAACCAGGTCTCCTGTTCTCATGCCCTCGGGAATGGCTCACCTGCACCCTACAGCTCAGACAAGGTACAGGGCTTGCTCTCCTGAGTGCTGCAGCTAGTGGGGCTGGGCTAGCTCTCCCACTTGCCACAGGTGACAAGGAGGGAAGAAAGATGAAAGCATTTCTGCCTCGCCCACACCACCATACCACAGAGGATCGTGGGGCCAGCTCTACTGTGCTTCCTGGGAGAGGTGCGGGGACCACTATCCCAAGTACTGTAGCTTGCAAAGAGAGGGGGCCAGGCTTCCTGGTCTCATGCCTTTGGGGCCCAGCTCTCCCAAGATGTCCAAGCAAGGGGTGGAGCCAGTTCTGCACAGCCTCAGAAATCAACACTGTGCCAAGAGGCAGCCCAGACCAGGGACATCTGCCTGGCCTTTGGTGGTCACACACACACACACACACACACACACACACACACACACACACACACACACCCAGGGCCTTTGATGACAGCACAGGCTAAAACCTCACCATGGCCCCATGGCCTTTTCCGGCATCGCTGGCTCCTCATAGCAGTCTGTTCCTCACCACCCTCCAGTCTTCAGTTCCTCCTCTCTTCACTGTGCACACGTCCTTCTGCTTCTCTTTCTCATCCATCTCTCCGCCACTTAATTGCTCATCTTAGTGACACCTGGGGCCTCTGAATATCTGGGGTCATCTCAAGAGTGGTCTCAGGAATGCTATGCCCCACTCGTGCCAGGTGGCACTGGGCAAGGATAGTCTTGGACATGGTCTGCCCAAGGTGCTGGACTGGTGATGGTGTCAGGCTTGCTCCCCACCCAGGCTGCATGGCACCGGGCAAGAGTCATCTCCGGTGTGGTCCTCAGCTTTCAGTATTTCTTTTTTTTTTTTCTTTTTTCTTTTTTCTTTTTGGTTTTTCGAGACAGGGTTTCTCTGTGTAGCCTTGGCTGTCCTGGACTGGCCTGGAACTCATAGCAATCCACCTGCTTCTGCCTCCCGAGTACTGGGATTAAAGGCGTGCACCACCACAGCCTGATAGCTTTCAGTATTTCAATGAGACTATTATTGTATTTTTTGCATGCATATGGTGTCATGCAAATGTTATGCATGTTTGCATTGTTTAGGCACAGACATGTATGCAAGTACATGCATCCATGCATGTTTGTGTGCATAGAATCCAGAGGTTGACATCAGATGTCCTTCTCGATTACCTTTGCCTTATATATTGGAGGTAGGATCTCTCTCTTGAACTTAGATTTTGCTCACTTGACTAGTCTAGCTGGTTACCTTGCTCCAAAGATGCCCTGCCTTCATCTCCTGGGCACTGGGATTACAATCACTCATCACTTATATGTGTTCTACAAACTCAAATTTTGTAGGTTCTTGTGTGTTCATCCTCCATACCCACACCCATGCTTGCAGCTCTGCTTAACCTTGGTGGGTCACAAAATAAAAACAAAGTAACATGACAGTGGTGGTGGTGGTGGGCGGCCAAAAAGGTGTCGATGGGGTTGGGAAGGGGATAAGGGAGCATGTGAAAGTGGGGTATATGACAAGAACACATTATGCACATGTATGAAATGGCAAAGAATAAAATTAACTTGAAAAGAAGAAAGAAAACATTTTTAGTTCCAATCCCTTCCTCCATGACCATATCTGACCACCCTTTCCCTCAAAAGCAATTTTATATTTCTTGTTTTATTATTTTACTACATTAAAAAATTATTTATTGCCAGGCAGTGGTGGTGCATGCCTTTCATCCCAGCACTTGAGAGGCAGAGGCAGGTGGATCTCTATGAGTTCGAGGCCAGCCTGGTCTACAGAGCGAGTTCCAGGACAGCTAGAGCCATACAGAGAAACCCTGTCTTGAACAAACAAACAAACAAAAAATTATTTATTGTGTGTGTTTGTATAGGCATGCCTACTAAACTGGCTAGTTTGTTAAGGTCAGAGGGTGGAGTCAGTTAAAAGGACACATTTTATAAATGTTCTTTCTCCTACTTCAGAGCACACGTTATGTAAGTGGCTCAGTTGAACACTTTCTTTTTTGAGATAAGATTTCGTTGTGAAGCCCCACTGTCCAGGAATTCACTCTGTAAACCAGGCTGGCCTCGAACTCAGAAATCACCCCTCCACCCCCTCACTTCCACCTCCGCCTCTGCCTTTCAGGTTCTGGGATTAAAGTGGTGCACCACCACCACTTGGCTCAGTTGAACACGGTTTTTTTTTTGTTGTTGTTGTTGTTTGGTTTTTCGAGACAGAGTTTCTCTGTTTAACAGCTCTGGCTGTCTTGGAACTCCCTCTCTAGTCCAGGCTGGCCTTGAACTCACAGAGATCCACCTGCCTCTGCCTCCCAAGTGCTGGGAGTAAGGCGTGTGCCACCACCGCCTGGCCCCAGTTGAGCACTCTGAAAGGATGTACCTCCTTTAGTAGATTGTTTGCCTGGGATACAGGAAGATCTGGAGGAGCCAGGAATTCCATATCTTGATCCAAAGGAAGCCAAGAGGATTCTGGATTTCTACACTGGGCTGAGCTTGAGCACAAGAGACCTCAAAGCCCTCCCAGACAGCGACTCACTTCCTCCAATAAGGCCACACCTCCTAATAGGACCACTCCCCATGGGCCAAGTAGTCAAACACATGAGTCTATGGGGGCCAAACCTATTCAAACCACCACAATGCTCTAAATTCCAACAGTTGGGTTTTCACTTTACTGCATCTCAGACACTTCCTAGTATTTTTTGGGTTTTTTTGTTTGTTTGTTTTGTTTTGTTTTGTTTTTTTGAAATAGGGTCTCTCTGTGTACCCTTGGCTGTCCCCAACTCGCTTTGTAGACCAGGCTGGCCTTGAACTCATGGTGATCTGCCTGCATCTGCCTCCCAAATGCTGGGATTAAAGGCATGTGCCACCACGCCTGGCTTGTTTTGTTTTTTTGTTTGTTTTTTTTTGAGACAGGGTTTCTCTGTATAACAGCTCTGGCTGTCCTGGACTCATTTTGTGGACCAGGCTAGCCTCCAACTCACAGAGTTCCTCCTGCTTCTGCCTCCTGATTGCTGGGATTAAAGGCATGTGCCACCACACTCACACTTTTTATCATTCTATAGAATATTCTGGGCTTACATATATCCTTTGCTGACTTTGAGCTCTATCTTTTCTCAGAATTTTCCAGTGCATGTAGCATTCAATACACATCAGATAACTAAATAATTCCTTAATTCTAAAGAGTTGTCCCTATAGCAGAGTCCATGCTATAGAAAGTATTTAAGTACCCAAACTCACAATGTAAAAAGGAGGTTGGTGCAGAAAGGAAGTCGGGTAGGAAGAAATCAGAAGCAGAGACAACCAATTCTAGAATTCAGTGATAACAGGCATGGGCATCGTCACAGGTTTGCTGGGGCCCATAATCAGCTGGTAGAAGATCACAAAAGTTTCCAGATTTAGTCATGTGTTTCCATGGGCTCCCTTGGGCTATCTCTCAAATCCTCCTTGAAGGAAAACTTGGCATCTGCTAATGACTCCTCTCTCAGGAAATAGTCACAATGTGTTAACAAAAGAAATCACTTACCAAAAATTGTTTCTTTGGTTTGTTTTTGTTTTTGTTTTTAGCAGACAGAAGAGATTGGTCATATACCACACAACAAACTTACCAAATTCCTTGCTGGACTGTCAACCTAACAACCTGAGAGTCACTTTTTGATTTGCTATGACAAAATGGCTCACAGAAGAAACTCATGGAAGGGATAATTTGGCATATCAAGTCAGGTGATCACAGTCTATCACGGCAAGGGGTCAAGTCAGGTGATCACAGTCTATCGTGGCTAGGGAGACCAAGCACAGCTGCCTAGACCAGGACAGCAAGAGCGTGTGGCAGAGGGGCCATAGCTGGCATGGGCCTTGAAGCCAAGGGAGCTAGGCCAGCCCTCCTGAACTACTTCTGCCAGCCACATTTCACCTTGTAAGGGCCCCACAGCCTCCTAAAATATTACCCCACTCTGCGGGACAAATATTCTAAATGTAAGCCTGTGGGGGACTTCTCAGACTCAAACTCAGAGAGAGAGAGAGAGAGAGAGAGAGAGAGAGAGAGAGAGAGAGAGAGAGAGAGAGAGAGAAATTCCTGAAGATAATGGATTTATTCAGGACTGAGCAGTGCAGCCGGAATACCCATGGGTACATTCAATGAGGGAAACAAAGACAAAAGCCCTTAAAGGTAAAAATGGAAAGGATTACATAGGATTCATTTTGAAACAATTCTCTTTGGCCTCAAAGATCAGTAGCAAGGTGGCTGTGAGCCTGTGAGCCAAGGCCAGATGGGAACTTACTCGACACACGCCCTTGCAGAAGTATTGTTTTGTTGTTTGTAGTGGCCTTTGTGTAAGGCTGTGGCGCTGGAGATCCATTGCTGCAGTTTGTAGGGTGGACACACAAGAGCTCTCGGCTTTGTGCCTTTCTTTATTCTTGTTAAGGCTGACGCCATTTCGTTCTGACAGCTTTCCCAGGTACCGTGGCTTCCTTCATACGCCACTTTGGTCAACCCTCTAGATTCATTATGCAAATAGCCTCCAAAGTCGGTTTTTGCTGCACCAAGCACTTCGGCTCTTCTCAGATGCAATACTCCTCCCTAAAGTATGGAATCCCGCCTTTCATCACGACCATGGTCATGAAGTGCCAAGCAAGTTCCTAGTTCTGCCAGCATCCTTCCCTCACATTGCTGTATGTGGTATATGAGCTATACGAACTCTTACTAACAAGCCTCTGAGATGGGTAATAGTTGTTTCTGGACATAGTCCCCTCCCAAGAGTTAGTGCTGGCCCTGAGCAACAGACTGAAGAAAGTAGACTGCGCTGCCTGGAGATAGGGAGAGCATCTAGAGCCTGACCCACTGGAGGCAATGACTAACATCTTGTGCTCACTGAGAGGGGCTGGGTCTATGTGAGGAAAGAGTGAGAAGCCCAGCTAACCCTCACTCCTCATCCCAGCCCTTCCAGTGGTCTCAGCTAAGACCGCAGAGATGGTGTGGGACAGGGCATCCCACCGGGCTCTGCATAGATCTGTTACCTAAGCACTTCCTGCCTCTGTAGGTCGCTAGATTTTGGCATGACTTACTGTATCGGCACAGATGCCAAGACCATCTTTCTACTCAATGGACGGCTCACCAGACCCTGGAAAAGACAGAAAGATGCTGATTCTGGAGGCTGTTGACCCCTAATGCCACTTGGAAGGTCTCACTTCTGTTATAAGCCCCCAAAGGAGCTCTAGGAACCCAGACTGAAGGCCACCCTCCCTACCTGGCTCTTCAGAACCTCTCTAAACTTCCACTTTTGTCTTGAAACAAGTCAAACGGCCTGCTAAGAGTCCCTGATGAATTGCACAGCTCCTAGAATCCAATCCAAATGCATCACTGTGGTCCACGGTTTAGACCCTGCCTGGTTCCTAGCCTCATACTAGGTCTTTCCCTTCTTGGCGTCACCACACCTCAGCCATCCTGACTCCCTTTAGTTCCTTCAACAAACCAGACTTGCCTTTGCCCACACCACACCCTCACCAGCACCCTGTCTACACTCCCAGGCTGGATCTTTCTTCTCATCCCATCAGTCTCTCAGCTGATAAGACCTTCTGTGAGGCACCTTCTCTGAGCCTGTCCCATGATAATTATAACAGTTATTATCATGCAAAGAACGTTTTGAAAATTTATTGGCTAATTGATTTTAGTTAGTCACGACTACTGGATGTAAAACTCCAAAAGGTCAGGGCTGTTACGGTTTGCACAGGAGATGAAACCAATGGGGCCATGTGTTGGGTGTTTGGCCACCAGGTAACGGGGAAGTGACTGGATCCTGGTGGCTCTGATCTCCTCAATGGATTAATCTGCAGATGAATGAGAATTTAAACAGACTGTTGGGAGGTGCTAGGCAGGTGCAGGATGTGCCTCGCTGGGGAAAGTAGGTCCCTGGGGTATGTTTTTCCTGGCTATATACATCTTGCCCTGGCTCTTCCTTTATCTGTCCTTCCTCTCTGTTTCGTTCCTGTCGTGAAGTGAATGATCCTACCCACAGTCTCCCTCTTCCACAAGGGTCGTCATCACCGTAGCCCTATAGTCATGGAAGAGACCAGCCATGCGGCGAAACCTCAGAAACCATGGGCCGAGACCAACGCCCTCACCTTTGATAATCCTCAAATATGCTTCACAGCAACAAAATGTGGCTAATGCAGGGCCAAGGTCCATCCTGCCAGCAGCACTCAGGAGTAGGGCTCCCTACGCACCTGTGGGTACTGACTAAGTCTGCGGGGTGACTGTTGTAAAAGCAAGGCCTCCGCTGGCACGTATGTGCATGGGAGCCTTCTACATACACCACTGTGGAGATCCTTCCAGCCCACAGAATCCTGTCGCCCGTCAACACATCATAAGCAAGCCGCATTTCTCCTTAGCCTTGACACGAAGAGCAGATGAATTTTTCTAGTCTTCAGAAAAGTGTCGTTTTTCACGCTATTGTGGACAATTTCAAACACACTCAAAAGTAGAGGGACTACAGTATTCAACGAGCCACATGAGCCCAACACCAGCTTCCATTGCTTATTCCTAGGCAATCTCATCTCACGTACTCTCTCACCCGTTACTGCCCCGTACCATGTTGTTTTAAGCTAATCCCAGACAGCACATGATTTTAGCTGTAAATTTTTCACTAATGAATACTTCTCTGAAACTATGACAATAACTTGCTTACAGCCTAAAGGGAATAACAAAACCTCCAGGCTTCTGTGGCAGATTGCAAGTTCTAGGTTGCTTAAACAGTCCACATTTATCTTCCCTCTGTTCTTTCAGCTTTAAGATCAAGTTAAGCCAGGTGGTAGTGGCAGTGCACTTAATCCCAGCACTTGGGAGGCAGAGGCAGGTGGATCTTCATAAGTTCGAGGCCAGCCTGATCTACAAAGTGAGTCCAGGACAGGCAAGGCTATACAGAGAAACTTAGTCTCAAAAAACAAAAACCAAACCAAACCAAAACAATATCAGCAGCAACAACAAAAAAGGGACAAGGTGTCCAGGGAGGCCTCCCTGCATGAATGGGAGACAGGCAGCTTCTGACCATGTGGTCCCATGGCTTTTCCTCTGTAAGTGCCCAGGGGACCCTTTTCCCGGTGTCTCTTTCTTTTCTGAAAACAATAGTCTGGTCGAGGGTGCTGTGCACAGTTAGAATCCTAGCACTTAGGAGGATGAGGCAAGAGTATCAGGGGTTAAGGACAGAGTCTGTCTCAAAAAAATGCCAATAAATATATAACTACGCTGAAATATATTGTCAGCCTTAATGGCCTCCTTGAAGGCTCTACTGTCATATAGTCACACTGGAGGCGAGGCCAGTGCTATATAGATTTAGGGACCACACTTGAGGCCATCCGGACACAGTCCTGACTTCATGTTACACCCCCATGACGTCATTCAACATGTTCTATGTCCTCTGTGTTTTCTGAATATTAGTTGTTGGATCTGGAGGTTTGATATGATTAAGACTTAATTTCTTGATGAAATCACTAAAATATTGTATACTTACATCTACAATTCTAATTCCTAGAAACCACTTATAACTAAATTGTCTGAAACTGGAGTCCAATCCCTCAAAGCAGTCAGAATACTGAGTGTATTTTTTATTCCTGTCTACTTTCTCAAAAGTGAAAGCATAGATAATCCCAATGGCCAACAAGTATTGGTTGAGTGCTATGCGGCACATCCTGTTCATTCTTTACAGCCTCCTGGTTACGCAAGAATTTTGTTTCGTGACTTTTTTTCCATCGAAGGAGATAGAATCTTAAATTTCCATTTACTTCATTTGAAACATGATATCACTATGTAGCCCAGGCTAGCCTCAGTTTTGTGATCTTCCCGTCTCGATTTCCTGCATACTGGGAATCTAGGCACGTGTCGCCATGTCAAACTAGAACATTTTTCTTAAATTAATTTTAAAGCATCTTAAATATTGGGGCTGGAGAGATGGATCGGTGGTTAAAAGCACCTGCTGTTCTTGCAGATGGTGCAGGTTCAGTTCTTGGCACTCACATGACGACACACAACCATCTGTGATTCCAATTCCTTAAGATCCAGTGCCCTTCTCTGGCCTCAGATGTTGCATGCCGGTGGTGTACATATGTACAGGTAAAACACTCAGGCACATAAAATAAAAATACATGTGCATTAAAAAAAAAAAGAAAGAAAGAAATGTCTTAAACATTTGGCCCAATACTAAATTGTTTGATTCTGTTTTCTAAAAAGCTGTGAATTTGAGACTGGAGACCCGGTTCAGCGGTTAAAAAGATCCTCATGTAGAGCACCGAAGTTCGGTTCCCAGCACCCATGCAGGGCAGCTCATAACTGCCTGTAACTCCAGTGTCTGGGATTTCAAATCCTCTGGTCTCTGCAGACGCCTATGCTCACATGAACATACTCTTACACAGACAAACATACATAAAATTAAAAATAAAATAAACCTAAACAAATACAAAGAAAAACCTGTGAACTTGGTGAGGCATTAGCTCAGGACAGTGTCTCCCTGTAGCAGATTGCTGATGCATAGTCACCAAGTTAATGTTGAGTTTTACCCCAGCTAATTCATCTGTGGTAGAAAGAGAGAGAGAGAGAGAGAGAGAGAGAGAGAGAGAGAGAGAGAGAGAGACTTCAGTATGGTTGCTGTTATTTGTGTTTCTACGAACAGCTGACATTTGCTTCCATTTTAATATATTTTCCACCATGCTCGTTTTTCTAGTTTTAAAAAAAAAATCTGATGAAACACGAGGCCTGAGAGGATTCTGACTTTTGTTTTTATCTGGTGACAACTGTGTTAGTCTTTCACATTGTTCACTGCCTGGAAACCTTATGGGAAAGGGGAATTTTAGGTCAGAAAACTCAGAGGGATGGGAAGGAATGTTATTGACAGGATTGGGAGTTTTGGCCAGCACACGGAACTGAGGCAGCTTGGACCAAGGGCCTTCCTTGTTCACTGACATGGGACGGCAGAGCCAGGGTGCAAGTTTGTGGCTGGCCCTGTGCCAACCCTGTGGAACTCTGTCAGCCAGGGACTCTTGTGAGTTAGGACCAGATTGACTCTACAGTAAAGGACACTGGCAGGTGACTAGAGGGGATGGGGGAGGGGAGGGGAGGGGAGGGGGGGGAAAGAAGGTGTTTCCTCACCTTTCTTCTTTGTCTACATCTGGCCATGTCTGCACCTCACCCACAAGCACAGCTCTCCTGTGGCGCCCACTCACATACACACACACTCGGGCGATTCTCGTTGGTCCTTTCAGGGTTCCAGTTGTATCGGCTTCCTACTGCTTTCAGTGTCCGGGTGCCCCTCCATTCTGTCTGCTCCCTTGACTCGACTCAGACTTCTGCATGCAGTTTCTTCATCAGAAGCCAGCCTGGTGGAACAGCTCTATAATACTAGTAAAGTACTCTGGAGACTGAAGCAAGAAGATCAAGGCTTCGAGGCCAGCCTGGGCTACATATCAAATCAGGGGTTCAAGCCCTTCCTGGCAAGCACAGTTATCTTCAGCGTGTATCATTGAGATGAGCTCGGTTTCGTCTCTGTAAGTCAGGGACCAAGGTGGCACATGTGGAACTTGAGGAGGTGAGAGTTGCTAGAGAACAAGGTGAGGTTGTCTGAGAGTTGGGCAGCACCGAGTGTGTCACATACTCCCCAGCTGTGGTGCCTGTTGAGCCCAAGAGATGATTTTTAAACTGCTGTATTTATCACCCACCAGCGTTGGTAGCCTCTTCCTCCTATATGAGAATGACTACTACAAATTTTTTTTTAAAGATTGATTTATTATGTATACAGTGTGCATTAGATCACATTATAGATGGTTGTGAGCCACCATGTGGTTGCTGGGAGTTGAACTCAGGACCTCTGGAAGAGCAGTCAGTACTCTTAACCTCTGAGCCATCTCTCCAGCCCTACTACAAATTTCTTAAGGTCCTTATTGCACCTGGCAAGGGCATCATCACTCTAGGATAAGCTGGCAAATCCTCACCAACACTTTTTTTTTTTTTTTTTTTTTTTCCTGTGGCTCTAAACATAGCAACAAGCAGGATGAGAACCAGGGCGCCCCTGCAGGACCATGGTTCTACCTCTATATTGTCCCCAGTGACTTCAGGCTAAGCAGGAATTCCTCTAGGCCTCAGTCTTTTCATTCGCAGACTGGAATAATAATAGAGTTGGGACAGGGACCTAATGACCTATTACATAGAAAGCTCAGCAGAGCATGTGACAGGTTACCTCGGTCGCACATGAAGCCACACAGCCTCGGGCAACTTCCTCAACTTCTGGTGTCTGCATAGTCTTCTCCGTTAAATGAGTTGATGTCACTGACTTAGACTGATTGGATTACACCAAAGTAAAAATGAAGGAAATGCCAACAAAAGAATCGTAGGAACCAGAAGGTCTTAGGGATGCATGGTCTTGTAAAAATGCACAAGAGTTCAGCCCACTTTAGCACCAAACCCATAACAACAGAGAGGAAGAAGTTTAATGAAAAGGCTGTGAGATGTTCTTGAAGAACTGGCAATTTAAGAAAAGAAGGGAGGAGGAGGAGGAGGGGGAGCTAGAAGGTCTATTAAGAAATAGATTTGGCTTCATTAAAGCTAACTGCTACAGAGTAATTTTTTTTTTGTCACAATGTATACTATCCAAATTAATTGATCATTGAACTACAAACAGCAACTTAAAATACATTGGACCAGATGCACTTCACCGAAAGTAGTCAGCCCCAGGGAAATCCCCAGAGCGCAGTTAATGTGGTTTGAATATGAAGCACCAAAGGGCAACGTGATGAGGCCGTGGCTGCCAATCCAGAACATCCAGAGGCGGGGCTCTGGAGAAGTGATTAGACCAAGACTTTACCCATAGACCAACCCACCAACGGGCTCATAGTCTGATGGTACTAAGGGAGGTGGTGGAAACTGTGGGAGGTGGGGCCCAGCCGCAGGACGTATGTCAAGAGGTTATGTCCTTCAGGATGTATCTTGTCTTCGGTCTCTTCCTCTCTTGCCGCTCCCTGGCTGCTGTGAGGTAAGCAGTTGTGCTCTGCCATGCCCTCTGTGTGGTGATGTTCCTCCTTACCACAGATAGATCCTTTGTCCTTTAAGTTGTATTACTGGGGTGTTTTATCACAACAAAAAAATTAACACAGTAAATTGGTAGGGAGAAGAGGGGTCACTGATGTGACTGGACCTAACTGGGCATCCAGAGGGGTCACACCATCTTCAGAACAGCACTCCTCCCTTCCACAACTTCCAACAGTGCCCCTTGATGGGCAGGCACAGTCCAGGGTCCATGACCATGACTTTAGAAAGCTAGATTCTCAAAGTAGGCTACTGCCTTGTCTTTCCCTTTCCGCCTTTTACTTCCCAATAAAATTACTGACTTTTGTGGTCAGGTTTCCATCATACCTGCTATCCCCCCTCCACTTTTATGTGTGTGTGTATTTTCATGTGTGTAGGCATGCATATGTGTGAGTACATGTGTACATATGCATGGAGGCCTGATATTGACCTTAGAGAATCATTCCCTATCACTCTTCAAACTTATTTGTTGACACAGGGTCTCCCAATCAAACCTAGATCTCTCTCTATGGCAATTCTTGCTAACCAACTCGTTAGGGATCCCCTATCTCTGCCTTCCAAGGCTGGAATTACATCCCCCCCCCATTATACTCACTCACCATCCAGTGTGTTCTGGGGGGTCCAGACTTTGGTCCTAAGCCTTGCGCAGCAGCTGCTTGAACCATTGAGCCATCCATCTCCCCAGCCCTGGGGTCATGTTCTGTTTGTTTGCTTTGTTTTTTTTTTGTTTTTTTGAGACAAAGTTTCTCTGTGTAGTCCTGGCTGTCCTGGAACTCTTTATTATAGACCAGGATGGCCTCGAACTCACAGTGGTCAGGCTACCTCTGCTTCCCAAGGGCTGAGAGTAAAGGCATGCACCACCACCGCTCACTCCGTGGTCAGGGTTTTAACCTCCTGTTGCTCCCCCCATGGTCTGTGGGCCGGCAGCAGTCAGCATTATTATCTAAAGACATTGACAACTGTACAATCTTGGATGCACCTATGGACTTGTTACACGAGAATTCGAATTAGATTATACGTCCTGGTGATTTGCACCCCTAGGAAAGCCTGAGCCTCCTTTCTCTGGACCATGTGTTCATCCTGCAAGGCTGCTGCTGTATTAGTTAAATGTATTTAACAGCCTGGCAAACTGAATACAGAGTGTGTCATCTGCCTTCATCCCCTGAACCTGGCTGGCAATGCCCGTGCCTCTGCCTGAGCCCTTCTCCTTGGCCAGGGCTCCTCAACACTGACCTTAACTTGCTTTCCCAAACTCTGCCTCTTGGCCAGGGCCCGGAGCTCTGACCTCAGATCCTTCCCTGGCAAGCTGGCTGTGGCCTGTTGCTGTGCTTTTTTACCCTTCCCAAACTCCACCTCTTGTGGCCTGTCCCTTCCTGGAGACACTTAAGAAGAGCCTACAGTGTCGCTTATTTTAGTCACGCTGCCTCTGCACAAAATGACTTTGGAATTTGCCTTCGCAACTACCCCAGCACAGGCACGCAACCAAATATTCCTTAGGAGGAATAACAAGCAAGGAGCTGTTTCCTTGAGCCTCTGTTGAGCCTCTGTCTTGGCCTAGGTAGCTCCCTCTCTGAGGAGTTCCCTCTGCTTTTCTTTTCTTTTTTTCTTTCTTTCTTTCTTTTCTTTTCCTTCTTTTTTTTTTTTTTTTTTTTTTTTTTTTTGTTTTTGTTTTTATTTTTATTTTTTGGTTTTTTGTTTGTTTGTTTGTTTGGTTTGTTTTGTTTTTCAAGACAGGATTTCTCTGTGTAGCCTTGGCAGTCCTGGACTTGATTTGTAGACCAGGCTGGCCTCAAACTCACAGCGATCCACTTGCCTCTGCCTCCTGAGTGCTGGAATTAAAGGCGTGCGCCACCATGCCTGGCCCCCTGTGTTTCTTAGTCTAGCTTTTCTTTGGTGTCCCCAAAAGGTACGGCACAGGAGGCTAAGAGGGTCAAGAGAAATATCTAGGATCTAGACCTTAAGCTTCTATGTAAGGGAGTCTTTTTAGCCCCTCGGGGTCCAGCCCTGTCTACTGATTCTACTTTGAGGCCTGAGGCCCATAAATGCTAAAGTGTTTCTGGTCCTGGCCTGTTCCTCTATGCGTAGGTCATTACAGGCTACTGGTGTCCTGCTCAAATCACTTCACCAGCAAATACAGCCTCTCCTAGCTGCTCCAACTAGAATGTAGCCCAGGCTGGACCCAACCTCACAGCAATCCTCCTGCCCAGCTCTACTCCGGTTTTGATCAATTGCCTTGGGTTTTTTCGTCTGTCATGTCTTTGTGCATTTTGACAACACATATTTTTGCCTGCGACTTTAGGACCAATGTGTTTAGTAGCTCAGCCTCTTGAATATCCATCATCTTTGATAAGCTTTGTCTTAGCGTATGTGCTGGCCAGTCTCATGTCAACTTGACACAAGTTGGAATTATCTGAAAGGAGGGAGGGAGCCCCAGTTGAGGAAATGCTTCCATAAAATCCAGCTGTAAGGCATTTTCTTAATTAGTGATTGATGAGGGAGGGCCCATGCCATTGTGGGTGGGACCATCCCTGGGCTGGTGGTCCTGGGTTCTATAAGAAAGCAGGCTGAGCAAGCTATGAGGAGCAAGCCAGTAAGCAGCACCCTCCATGGCCTCTGTCTGCATCAGCCCCTGCCTTCAGGTTCCTGCCTGTTTGAGTTCCTGTCCTGACTTCCTTTGATGATGAACAGTGCTGTGCAAGCATAAGCCGAATACATCCTTTCCTCCCCAGATTGCTTCTTGGTCATGGTGTTTCATCCCAGCAATAGAAACCCTGACTAAGACAGCAACTAAAGCAGTCATTTATAGCCAGACAAGAGTTGATATGAATTCTGTGCCTTTAACTAATTCTATGCATTTTCACTGCAAGAACAAGGCTGAGACTGCTTATACTGTGTTCTTACCCTGACACTATGCTGCACCTGCAAACCACCTTGAGCGAGTCACTATTGCCTTATTTCTTTGCACTCATAAAAGTGGCGTGTCCTAGAGAGGATTCCAGATAGCCAGCTAAGCAACCGTCTCGTCCATCACTCTTGTCTCTTCCTTTCTCCTGTCAAGGATTTGGAGGATCCCCATCCCAATGTCTAGATAGGAAGAAGGACCAGTAGCTGACCTACACTGCAATTCAGTGGAAGTGCATCCCACAATAAAGAGATCAACTGCATCTGGGGTAGCCTGGGGTAAAGGCTTGCCTATCAGAGCTCTTCCACGGAGCATGGTGGTGGAAGGACACATACATTCTCCTTGGCGAAGGAAGGTTGTGAGGACCACAGGGGCCATGAAGGCCACAGGAACTCGGGATGAAATGTGACCAAGAAGATACAGGAACACTGGAAGGCCCCAGAGCTGCCGAAAAGTCTCAGCTGCCCTTTGGGTCTCCAGTTGGGTCCCCTGAGGCAAACACTAGAAGAATTGCTGTGCAAAGCAATGTTAAGGAACTGTCTCAGAGAGAAGCGGGTGGGAAGTGAAGGACGCAGGACGAGACCGGGGGGGGGGGGGGGGGGCAGGGTTGAGAGGGGCTTGGGGTGGGGGGGTAGGGCTGGGGTTGGGGAGGTAGTTGGAGCCTGATCTATCTAGAAAAGTCTAGAATATAAATTACACACTGGAAGTGGTCCCAACTCAAAGTGGGGGCTGCTGGTTTTTATACTTCCCCATAATCAATCCTTGACTCAAGGCCTCTTTGCGTGAGACATAAAATCCTAGACACGTTGCACCTTTTCAAAGCAGGCGATGCAGGCCCAGGAGCCCCAAGGAGAGAGTGACCAGAAACAGTGATGGAAGTGGTAAACTTCGGGCACTACGTCCTCAGTGTCCTCAGTCCTCTGCCATGGGAGCTCTCCTGTGTTTGTCCTGCAGCCTTTAGGGTGCATGAGGGTCAAGCGTGCTTATGAACTCTGTTCAGTTTATCTGACGGCTTCAAGAGCTCTCTTTTGGGCCACTAGAAAATCAGCTGATTGGCAATCTACTCCCTTTATTCAGTTGTAAGTGGAGAAATGCTGGTTTTATATGCTTTATATATCGGGTACCTATGTGCGCCTTTGCTGAAATACTGTTTTCCATAGCACCAAGAAGACTCGAAACTATTTTGATAGGCTGTCATCAGAATGAGTGTAGTGGTTTTCTATTAGATGTAACAAGCTACTGAAAACCTAGAGGATTAAAACAACGCGTATTTATCATCCTCAGTTATACAGCTCAGAAGCCCAGGCTCAGCCCATCATCTTTGCCAGTCTGTCATTTACCAGCTGGTCTAAAAATGGCAAGTTCTTTCTGATGTTAATCCTGGCAGGGGTGGGTATAGTAACCTAGGCTGGCCTAGAACTCAGTATATAGCTCAGGCTAGATTCAAACTCATGTATGGCAATCCTCCTGCCCAGTCCTATCCTGGTTTTGATCAGCTGCCCTTGTTTTTTGATCTAGCATGTCTGTGTGCATTTTGACAACACATCTTCACCTATGCCCTAAGCCCTGGTACTATCAAGCCTCTCCTTGATTAATTATCACCTTACCTCAGCATTCTTACAGCTGTTGCCTCTGGGCCCACACTCAGGACTGTTATGAAATTAATGTTCTGCCTCAGTTTTATATAATTAGTCATAACTGTCATATGACAAAAGGCTAAAGTTCACTGAACTGAACATAGGACATTGTATTTATTTTAAAAGAAAACCTTTACATTTCTCTTTCTTTCTTTCTTTCTTTTCCATCCTCTTTCTCTCTCTTTAATTTTTGGGGATGGACCCTAGGGCCCTGTGAATGGTAGGCAAGCACCCTACTACTGAGCTATATGATGGTGCACACCATTAAGCCAAGCACTAGGGAGGCAGAAGCAGGAGGATCTCTGAGTTTGAGGCCAGCCTGGTTTACAGATTTCTAGGATAGCCAGGACTTCACATAGAAACCCTGTCTTGAGAAACAACAAAGCAAAACAAACCAAAACAAAAAGAGCAACAATAAAAAAGGGAGTTATTTTAGATTAATCATACTCAATCACTTTAATAAATTTGACATTATTTAAATTTATTTTTAGCACTGTGATAACTTAAAAGACACGTAAGAATACTAGCTTTGCGTAACTTGGCTGGCATTCCTACAGCCACATTTTGCTGAAAGCTTTTGGATTTTATGTGAAAGCTTACATTTTACATGAAATTTAAAGGGTTGATTCTTAATAGCTCTGATTTATTATCTCTCTTCCCCAAGGTCTTCAAGTGTCACTATATTTTGTTTCATTAGTAGAAACAGTTAGCAGGAAACATTAGGGAAGGAACAGCATGTTACTTACCCAGAATTATCAGAAAGAAAGAAAGAAGGAAACCAAACAACTAATAATTCATCCAAGAAACAGGGAATTTGTGAATGAGGTCATCGTTTCAGAGACTGACTTATCAGGAAGAGAAATACTCAACACAGATGCTTTAGCCTCCAATCCTGCACCCATGACAGACATCATCAATCAATCACTCTTTTCTCTTGCTAAATTCAGAGTTTATATCAACTCTAAGCAATTACTACTGATTTGAACATAGCTCTTCCGTATGAAGTAACAGAGACCAAACTGAATCTAAAGGAAAATAAGAATTTTATCCAATGTAAAAGAGAGAGCGAAAAAAGTCAAGAGCAGGAGGGTAGTAGTTAGGCTTCTCCAAGCCTGCTGCGGGGCCGGAATTCTGCTCTGCATGTGTCTGCCTGCTTCTCTCGCTTTTGCCTCCACGGTTTGCTTTCTCAGCATCTCCTCCATGCTTGATATCAGATAGCACCCTGTTCTTTCATCTCTATCACGTGATGTAGGAGGGCCCAGCCTTAGGACCTTTAGGCAGGTGGGTGGGTTTGGGCTGTCTAAGAAGGAATCGATATCTCAAATCTCAGTACCAAATTCCCGAAGAAGAGTCGGTGGCTGGCTACGATTGAGTCACGTGACCGCCCCTCATCCAAACCCCTCAAATTCAGAGGGAAGTGCCCACATGCTGCCTCCTCTCACCTTGTGGAATAGAGAACAATTCTTAGAAAAGGTATGGAGGCTCCCAGGGAGAGCAGACACCGGGATGCTTTACGGTATTATGAAGTCACCCGTAGGCAGTGACACCAGAGGCAGAACACATTTTTTTTTTTCTGGATCTTCAGTGTAGACCAAAGGAACTTCCTGTGACAACGTGTGTTTTTATCTAGACCTCTGACAACTCAGCCACTTAGCCCAAATGAGCTTTGGAGTATTTTTAAATATATCTGAGGAGTTTTTTTAACCTTCTGTGTTTAAAATTAATTTAAACTTAAATGTATGTAAAAAGTGGCATAAATCGAGGCCTTTCCAGTTTAAAGACAGCTCGGCTCCCAGAGTCTGCGGCTGCGCAGACTGAAGGTCTTGCTTCCTCCCCCTTTAACATTTTTCATTTTATTAAGCAGAACTGAAGACGTCTACGGAACTGATCTTCTCACATAATTCTAATTTTCCATTTGATTTTTAGTCAATATGTCTTTATAACTTTTATTTTATTTGTGTTGTTTTATCGTTGCTTTTATTTTAGGGATTTTTTTTTTCTTGTTTGTTTCTTTTGCTTTATTTTGAGACAGGTCTCATTATTTAGTCAAGGCTTGTCTGGGATGCACTATGTAGCCTATGCTGGTTTGAAAGCTGTCATCCTTCTGCTCAGCCTACCTATTGCTGGGACTTCAGGCATACACAACCACACTTCAATCTGCCACTAAAATGTCCATAGCTAAGGCTGGGAAGATGTCTCTGTAGGTTAAAGTTAAAGAATCTGAGCTGGTGTGGTGGCGCAGGCCTGTAATCCCAGCAGTCAGGGAAGCAGGGGCAGGCAGAACTCTGTGAGTTCGAGGCCAGCCTGGTCTACTAAGTGAGTCCACAACAGCCAGAGCTACACAGAGAAACCCTGTCTCGAAAAAACAAGAAAAAACAAAAACAAAAAAACAAAAAACCGCTAAGCTAGCACAAGGACCTGATTTGGATTCCCAGCCTGTGCCTGTAATCCTTATCCTCAAAGGAACAAAAACAGAAGGGTCTCTGAAGTTCATAGCTTCAGCTGCCATGTTGACACAAACCTAAAGTCACCTGAAAAGAAAGACCCTCAAAGAATTGTCTTTCCCAAATGGGCCTGTGGGAGGCATTTTCTTATTGCTAGCTAACTGATGTAAGAGGGCTCAGCCCACTGTGAGTCTTTTCCTCCTGCCTCTTAGGCTAGGTGGGCCTGGGCTGTATGAGAAAGTGAGCAAGTGTGCTGGACAGACAGTTCAGCAGTTAAGATCCCAGTGCCCGCATCAGGCGGTACTAAGCCCCTTGTAATTCCAACTTCAGGAGATCCAAAGCCCTCTTTTCGCCTCCACAGATATTTTCTGCTTACTCTTGTGTGTGTGTACGTACACACACACAGAGTTTTTTGGAGTTATTTTGTTGTTTGGGGGTTTGTTTGTTTTGTTTTAAGAAAATGTCTCTAATTATTCTTTGATGTAAATAAAGCCTTCTAACATGTATTGTATATGGACTCTTGCACTGGGGAGAGACAGGGTCTCTCTGTGTAGCCTTGGTTGTCCTGGATTCACTTGATAATGTAGACCAGGCTAGCTTCGAACTCACAGTGATCTGCCCACCTCTGCCTCCCAAGTGCTGGGATTACAGGTGTGCCCTACCGCACATGGCTCAAGTCACCCCCCCAAACCCCCACCCGGCCTTCAGATGTCTCTTAAAGACACAAGGTCACAGTGGGAATCTCATTTGTGGCTCTGGGTTATAACAGTGATGCCCTTTAAACACTACCTAGTGAAGCTTCCAGGCCCTTCTTCACACTTACGTCTGCAGCTGGGAGTGATCTGGCAGCTTCCCCTGTCCTTGTCACAGCTTTTAACAGAAGCCCTGCTCCCTTCCCTAGCTCAGTAACCAAGCAAGGGCAGACAAGTGACCAGTCATTGGGCTTGATTTTGCCCACACTTCTGAGCCGTTAGCCTGGGGGAGGGGCAGGTATTTATACTAAACCAGGTACACAGAGTTTGGTGCAGACTTTGCCACAACACTCAGGGTTTATTTCTATGTCCGCACTGAACGTTGAAAGCCTCAGAAAGCCAGCTGCTCCTCCAGTGGTTTGCTGCCATGTTTAGCTTTCATTGTGCCATTCTGGATGGGTCAATGTAATAATAATGCATATAGTACCAATGTCAGGGAGGATTGTACACAAAATATTTTGAGAAATGAGATTCAAGTAAGTACAGACTATTTTCGATTAGTTTCCTGGGCTGTTTCTCCTGAGTGTATAAGGGAGTCACAAAATATAAATGACCTTAGGATCCTTTGAAAATATTCAAAAATCAGAGTGCAATTCTAGAACACTAAAAAATAGCAATAAGCTTGCATAGTAATTATACTTATCTTCAACGAATTTGAGATTGTAAAATGTCTCAAAGGGGGGCAGTTATCACAAGCCTGTGCAGACCCTAGGGCCCATCATTTGTAGCTGAGCAAAACAAGACACTCTGTGGACCAGTAAGCTAGGTCTCCTGTCCTGGGCAGGGGACACAGGCAGAGACTGTGTGAGGAGGGTAATGAGGAAGCAATGCAGGTTTCGCTGCTAAAACCTGAGCCACTAAAAGCCACCAAGGGACAGTGCACTCTGTGCAGCACCTGGAGAAAAAAAAAATATATCATTCATTTTAGAAAGATTCCCAGAGGCAACCCCAAAAAGCTGGGTGTTTGGGCATCTACAAGGAACTTCTGTAAAGGTGCCACTGCTGAGCAGGTGTTCCTGGCTTTTGGAAGGGTTTGAGGATTTGTTCCAGGGAAACACTGATTTTGCCTGCACACTGCTTTTAGAAAATAACTTCACTAACTTCACTAAACAGGCCTGTCCTTCCATTTGTTATTTATAGTCAAGTTTTGATTATCCACTAGGCAGGTTCCTGGCTCAGTTTTCAGCCCTCTGTTTGCCTTTCTCACCTCCCACTGACGCGCACTTGCTGCAGCTTGTAGCATCTTAGAATTTCCCCTGAGTCACAGCCCTCCTTCCCTGTTCCAGCTCAGCACCTCCTTTCCCCTCCCCCTCCCCTCCCCCCCCCCCTCTGACACCTAAGGTGGATAAAAACCAAACAACACTTCCCCATTTCTCCCTCACTGCCCCCCAAGAATGGTACAAGGTCACCAGGGACAACTCAGCTGTGGAGTGAGGCTGCTGAGTCTCTGAAGCCAGAAGGCTGCGTAGGGGGTCACTGAGCAGGGCAAGCCTGGGCTATTCCATAGCTCCCCATCTCTTTTTACAATGTGGAAGCATATTGGGGACTAAAGTGTTCTGTACTCCCAAGACATGTGACAGATGTTCATCTGAATTCTTTCTTTCTCCTCGTACTTTGAACCTCAGTGACAGTGGCTCTGTCATTGTTTGTGCTGAAGGATTTCTTCTTGGCTTCCCAATCCCACCCCCCCCCCCCCCCCCCCCCCCAGGCAGAGCTTCCAGGTGAGCTTAGAGTAATGGTGGACAACTGTGGCCCATGTCTCTGCTTCAGAGATTCTGGTTTTAACTGGTCTGAGCTGAAGCCCAAGCCTTGCGGGTTTCCATGATTCCTTAAGCAGTTCTTTTGTGCGGCCGACAACAAGAAGCGCCTCACAGGTTAAAGTGATGTGACACGTGGCTCCTCTAATGCACACGATGGCACCATTGATGTAGAGTAAACCTTAGGAAGGCCAGGGAACACACACAGTGCACACATACAGGCCTATCAAGAGCTGTTGTGTATATTGCCAAGATCAATACTTCATTTACTCCTTGTTTATCGAGGGCAGCTAGGATGGGTATATACGAAAATGCACAGTGAAACTCCTGCCTTTCGAGCTAACCATCACTTAGAAGACTCCCTCTAGCCCCCAACCCCAACCCACCCTCCATATCCCCAACTCCCCTCTGCTCACAGGCAATTCTTAGTCCCCCTTCTCCATTCACTGTCCCTAATTAGTGTCTCAATTAATTGTGTGTGTGTGTGTGTGTGTGTGTGTGTGTGTACATGTGCATATGTGGGTGCTCATGAACTGTGTACATGTGCCTCTAGGTTGCTTAGCAACCTCTGACATCATCTGCCACCAGGGGCCCAGAATAAAAGGGACAACCATGCCACCTTCTCTCTCTCTCTCTCTCTCTCGCACTCCTCTTTCACCTCTCTTGCATTTTCTCTAAGGGTCCCCATCCCTTTCTCTTTTCTCTCCCTCTCTGTCTCTCTACCCTCATGGCCCACTCAGGTCCCCAACTCCTCTCCACTTCCCTTCTTCCAAATAAATCTCTCCATATCAGCTCTGTTGTGCCTCTATTTATTTTTAAACCCTAATACCTTGAACCTTGAGCTTGCCAGTTTGGCTAGACTGGCTGGCAAGCAGATACCAGAAATCCCCCTGTCTCTGTCTGCCTTCTTAGTACTGTGTTTATGGACATGGCCCGCTCCATCTGGCACTCACCCATGGGCGTTGGAGATTGAACTCAGGTCTTCATGCTTGCCGAGGCAGGCACCTGACTGACTGAGCTATCTTCCCAGCCCGACTCGTGTATGGTTTGACCCAACGTACAGAATCCTGATGCCTGTAGTTCCTAGGTGCTCAATAGAGCACAGCTGACAGAATTATGACAGTTAGCCCTGCTAATGAAGTTCACTCTGTTGCTGCAGAGTTATAAATATATATGGCACTCGCATATTTGAGGAGGCAAGTGGGAGGAACGCTCAGCTGTGGGGCCTCTCTGGAACAGAAGCTTAGCACCTCACATCCAGAGCCTTCCTGATAACCTCCCCCAGCCTTGCCCTGAGTATTGGAGAAAGGACTTACTCTCCAGAGTACATCAGAAATCAGCATCCTAACACCTGGTTCTTTCTTCCAGGTTCCCAACAGCTTCAGAACCAGTTTCCTTTTCCCAAGGGGAAATAGGTCCTGCTGTCTCTAAGAAACTGGAAGAGAATCCAATGGGATGTACTGTGACAGCCAGCAGCAGAGAGAGGAGATGGCTGAGCCTGTAAACACCAGCCATGCGAATAAGTTCATTAATTCCAGGATGTGCCAGTATACTGGTACAACCTACGTAGACACAGCAGAGCAACAAATCTGGCCTGCTGTTTGGAGAAGAGCTAATGGTGGCACCTTGTAGAGGAGCATTACTGTTTTACCCAGCACAGTGCCAATCAATCAGCTGACTCTAATCTTACAGTTTAACCTGGAACTTACTTGGTTTTTTTTTTCCCAAGAGACTGTACTTTGTGTGGACAATAACAGACATGTATATAACAGATGAGTGTTGTGCAGTATGTTTTTAAACATACAGAACTAGCTACTTTGGTAGCAAATGTGTTTATTTGCAGCGAAAATTATAATTACAGTGAGACACAGCAAGTAGGAAGTATTGTTGCTTGCATACTGTTGGGAGAAGGATGCCAATTTCCCCTTGTATACAGCCTCCAGTTCTAGGATGAGCCTGAATAGGCAATCCCAGTAGCCTGTTCCCTGGCTGTGGCCGTTTCAGGATGGGTATTCTAGAACGCCCACTGCCCGTGTGGTATCATGACCTTCCTTCCTAAGACCAGGAACCATGCTTCCAAGGGTCAACATCCCAGTCCTATTCCAGGTCAGTGGTTGTGAGAGGAACTGAGGCAAGAAATGGAAATCAAAAAACCACTTCCTCGGGGAATGGTTGTAGCTAGACGGGCAGATGAGAGGCTTTTAGCAACTTCCTGGAGCAGACTTAAGGAATTGTACACCTAAGTATTTCATCCTGAGGTCTGTCAAGGTAGGGTTTCTCAGCTCTGCTCTCCTACAGCCCTGCTCTCCCAGCAGCCAAGGGCTCCCCTGATTCTATGTTAAACCCTTTCTACCCAGAATGTACAGGGTGACTTGAGCGTGTTCTATTCTGATCCCTTGATACTGTCTATGGTTTTTGGGAGGATACCGTTCTGGCCAACAAGAAGTGAGGGGTGGTGTGCTGAAGGGCTTCTTCTTAGTCTTCAGAAGGCTCTAGAAAAAACAGCTCCTGTCTGAGTTTGATGCTTGGGACAGCTGTCATGGTTTCCTGCCAGCCTGAAATAGAGCCAGTATGCAAATGGAAGGCAGAGCAGAGCCAGGAGAAATGCCCAGAGAGAGGAGCCAGTGTCCTGAGGTGTCTGGACCCTGTGGCTTTCTAAATGACACTGACTCCTGTCTCAAGGGACAGAAGGCTTGAGGCAGTCTGCTGTTGGCCATCATAGTTCCCAGTGAAACATCATATAATGGCTCACACCTGGGCTGTTCTCCAGGCAAACGAGCACCCAGAAAAATTTCAACAACCCACAGCATTGTCGTAACTATGTGAGTTATTGCTTTGTGTTGCAGATGTTTATAATATAACCTTTGCCATTTTTGAACCCTAGTTATGCCTAAGCATTGGTATAGTCCTGCTGTTTTGAGTTTCTTCTTGTCTTGCCAAGCTTTCATTTTTGCACAGTGGTAGTGCATAATCAGAAAAATGGCAACGCAAAGTGAGCCAGTGCAAAACAGTCTTAATAATCAGTAGGTGGCACATGCTCATAATCCTAGTCCTCAAAATGCTAAGGTAGGAAGATAATAAACGCAAGACTAAGTGGGGCTACATATCGAGACTCTGGCTCAAAAAAAAAAAAAAAAAAAAAGTAAAATATCAAAAACTCTCTGCATTATGAATACACAGGGGTATCTTTTTTTAAAGGAAGGCTGATATTTACTTTAATAGGTTAGACTGAGAACACTAGCATTGATACAATCTTATCAATAGTAGTTTAATCAATACCTACCTTCAGAGCACTGTTTTTTGTGCTTTGAAACGTTGTCATACCCTTTCTAAACTTGGAGCCACTCCCAACGTCTTATCCTTTGTGATTCGGCCCCACCCAGGCAATGTGAGAAAAGCTCCCAGCTCTGCATCTCTATCTTCAGCCAAGTTTGGGATGTCCCTTATGCCTTGGAAGGTGGCATATAGAATGGACAGCGGTGGAGATCAGCATGGATGTCTTTGGAGGAACCATTATTCTGCTCAAACAGAAGAGAGATAACTGAGCACACCTGTCTGTCCTTCCTTCCCAGTGCAAGTGTGTTTCAGTAGACACCTTAGTCCATAAAGTAACAGTAAAAATGGCCGAAGAGTAGAAGAGAGTTGTATTCTTGACAGCCTTGGAGTCGCCATGCATTCCAGGTTTACCTTCCTCTGGAGTTTTAAATTTTATCTTAATATTATTGTCTTCTGTTTTGTGTATGTGTACATGTGCGTACATGATGTACACGAATGTGGGCACATTAGTATCAGGGCACACGTATGGAGGACAGAGAACAACTTTTGGGAGTCAGTTTGCTCCTTCAGCCTTGTTGAGGGGGCTGTGGGGTTGGGGGTGTCTCTGTTAGTGCCTTGCTGTGTATTCCTGTCTCATTGGTCTGCTTCTGGGTGAATTTTTTTTTTTTTTTTTTTTTTTTTTGTCTTCCAACTCTCCATAGGAGTGCTGAGGTTACAGATGCACACCTTTGCATCCAGCTTTTTGTGTGGTGGCGCTGGGTCCCAGGATGGAATCCAGATCACCAGGCTGGCAGGGCAAGGGCTTGTTACCTGCTGAGCAATCCTCCCAGACCCTGAAGTTCTTTATGCAATAAGAAAAAGAAAATCTCATTTCAGCCACTGTTTGTAGCCTGCATTTATTACTTATGATCAAAATAATCAAGATATAAAAGCCATCATTACTATCACATATGAAAACATCCTGGTGACCTCTACATCACATAAAGACATATTAAAAAACAAAAACAAAAACACCTTTATAGAAACATTTCATCTTATTTCTGGGAAAGTAAGAAAAAAAAAAAATGACATGTGAATTCTTTTATCCTAATGAGTCTTGACCTTCTAAACTGCTGGTTTTCTTCTGGAGGTCCCCACTGTGTGCCACAAACCTTCCTATTTCTTTTTCCCTTCTGAAAAACATAAAAGGGGAAGTAAGTAGTGCCATGGTTTTTCCTGAGGCTACACATTAAGACTGTTGTTTTTGTTAGGTCACTACCATCCAGGCCAGCAAAACAATATGGTTTCCCAGGTCACGTGACAGCAGCTTCCTGGAGTGTCCTATTAACAATGACTTCAGGCTATGTCCAGACTCACAAAGAAGAGCGCTGAAACGGTGGGGCAATCTCTAACAGAGCTAAAGGAGCAGAGAGAACACATCCGTGTGCGGATCACTCCTGGGCTATTCTGGCTTCCTGTCATTAGGGCAGATAGCAAGTCTGACAGTTTATTAAAGGTACCTAGTCTCTTGGGGATGGATTTCCACTAACAAAATTCAGAAGGCAATGATTCATAAGTCATAAAGCCTTCGGGCTGAAGAGATGACCCGGTAGTTGAGAACACTTGCTGTTCCTCCGAAAGAACCGAGTTTGATTCCCACAATGCATGTTGGGTGGTTCAGTGCCAACTGTGGCTCCAGCTCCAGGGGATCTGATGTCATTTTCTGGCCTCTGTGAGCACCCGCACACTCATGACATACACTCACATTAAACACAGCACATAAATAAAACATAGAAATATTAAAAATAAATAAGTGAATAAGATAATTCAGTTTGTAATGCATTTGTCACACAAGCATGAAGACTGAGTTCAACGCCCAGAACCCACATGAAAAAGCCAGACGTGAGGGCTCAGTAGTCATGAGCATCTGCTCGAATCACAAAGGACCAGAGTTTCGTTCCCAGCACCCATAACTGTAACTCTAGCTCCAAGGGAATTCAATACCACCTTTTGACCTCCCTGGGAACCTGTAGCATGTGCACGGGCATATATACATACATACAAAGAAAGAGAAGTAAAATAAAATAATAAAGCCAGTTATGGTTGTGTACTTTTGTAATCCTTGCACTGGAGAGGCAGAGACAGACTTTACTGGCTAGCTATGCTGGCCTGCTTGGCAAGTTTCAGACCGTGAGAGACACTGTCTCAAACAAACAAACAAACAAACAAAAAGTCAACAAGCCCTGAAGAACATGGGAATTTGTCCCCTGGCCTTCATGTGTGTTCTCACCTCGGCACACCCGCCAACACAGATGTGAATGCCTGCATACACACAGACACAGGAAACAAAGATAAATATTAATCTGAAAGCTGGTCCAATGACATGGGTTATGAACAAACATAATGTGGACTTGTGATGGCATGGTATCCTATGTGGCATAATGAAAAAAAAATGCGGTCTTTGGAGTCTGGTATCTCTCTTTTTGCAGTATGCCTCCAGGCCTTATAGCCACTTAGCTTCTTGGAGTATGGTTGGTAAAGACATTTGCTTTGTCTGTCATCAGCAGAAGGAAAAGAAAAATGTCCTGATCAAATAACTATGAAGTCATCAGGCTAGGAGTGTGGGAGATGCTCCCGTTGGTACAAATGTTCGTACATTGTAGATTTTACCCACCAGCACATTCCCTCCCAACAGAAGACTCTATTTTTCTGGAATTGAAAAACTGTTTTGTGGGGACAAAGATATAAAAGAAATTTGCTGGATGCTTTTTTTTTTTTTTTTAAGTGGCTTTTAGTCTTGAGCTCTAGTCACAATATAAACCAAATGACACAGCAATAAAAGTGGTGGTTTGTGTTTCTGGACACCCATGGCCTTGCTAAGAATTGAAAGAGAGCCAGGCCAAGGTGGTCCACATCTTTAATCCCAGCACTTGGGAGGCAGAGGCAGGCAAATCTCTGTGTAATTTGAGGCTGGCCTGGTCTACAGAGTGAATTCCAGAACAGCCAGGGTACACAAAGAAATCCTGTCTCAGAAAACAAAACAAAACAAACAACCCGGAAGAGAAATGACCAATGATTTCCTCCTGTTCACCCTCCATTTTATATGTTCCTTATTGACCAGTATTAATAGAAATAAAACACAAGTCATGACTGTGAACTACACAGGTTAGAAACAGAATCGTCTTGCTTAGCTTCACCCTCAGAGGTAACTTTCATACTTAGCCCATGGCATTAGGGCTCCCTGGGTAAGGGCTGCTGTCTCAAGAAGGATGCTTGAGGCCTGGTCCTCACAAGCCTTAGAACTCTCTAGTCTGGCCTTACTCCTGGGTGGCAGAGAGTAGCTGCTCAGCCTGATATCTGTGGTTCTGTTTGTGGAGTACAGATTTCTCCACAGCTACTCCTCTGTTATGCCCTCAGCCAAGCCTTTTATTTTTACCTTACATTCCCTCAAAACTGACCCCAGCAATCAGCAAAAAACTTCAATGTGGATAAAAGAGCAGACTTCTTTTTTGGCACTTCTTTAAGCTGCATCCACTGAACCCTCACTAATTTTCTCTAAGCCAGTGGTCCTTAAACTTGAGCAAGCATCAGCAGGCCCCAAAGGCTTATTAAAACACAGGTCACTGGGCCACCTCCAGACTTTCAGATTCAGTAAGGCTGGGGTGCAATTCAAGCGTTTGCACAAATCCTTTCCAGGCTAGGGTGCTGCTGCTGACCCAGGGGTGACACCTGGAAATCCACTGGAATGTGGTACTCAGCTGATGGAAAAAGGAGGGCAACAGAGCTTAGAAAAGGGAGGAGTGCTGTCAGCTTCTTTCCTCTCAAATAGGCAGAACCCACTTCTGTTGTTGCTTCTTCTCCAGAGGAAGCGTCTCAGAGCTTGTCAGGATGCCCTCTTTCTATCCCCTGCTATACTCCCTTCTTCTGCCTTTTCAAAGACTTTATTTGGTCCTTTGTTATTTTATGGTTAGGGTAGTCCATTTTGCTTCTGAGATGATGAAATATGTGGGGTGGGGAGGGGGGTCTAGGTACTTGTTCAGAGAAAACGTGGGGCTGGAGAGATGGCTCAGAGGTGTGCATGCGCGCGCACACACACACACACACACACACACACACACACACACACACACATTCTTAGTCACTGTTCTATTGCTGTGAGGAGACACCATGATCAAGGCAGCTCTTAGAAAGGGGGCTTGCTTACAGTTTCAGAGGTGAGTCCCATCATAACAGTGGTGAGCGTGGTAGCAGGCACGCTCGGTGCTGGAGAAGTAGCCCAGAGCTACAGCTTGATCCACAGGCAGCAGACAGAGTGAGAAACTGAGCCCAGCACAGGCTCTTGAAACCTCAAACCCCACCCCCCAGTGATACACTTCCTCCAACAAGGCCACACCTCTTAATCCTTCTCAAATAGTGCCACTCCCTGATGAGTAAGCATTCAAATATATGAACCTATGGGGGCCGTTCTTATTTGAACCATCACATAGACAAAACACTGATATACAGAAAATACACGCTAACCTTTGGGGGACACACTCTCATGTGCCTAAAGCAGAGCTATGGTGTTGTAAACGTTCAGGAATGAGTGTTGTTAGTTGTATGCTAAAGGGCAGTTCCTCTCAAAGAAGTCACTCAACACACACACACACATACACACATACACACACACACACACACACACACACACACACACACACACACACACTAATGTATCTCTTTATTTCTGTCAAGGTATCTTTGGTCTAGATTTCTAGAAGGAAAATTATAAAAACAAGCAATGATTACCTTTATAATTCTGCTACAAGGTACAGAAGATTTGACTTTAAATTACAGTGTGTTTGTGGAGATTTTGTCTTAAGATCAATCTTGAAACAGATCTTTTTTTCTTTCTTTCTTTCTTTTTTTTTTTTTTTAAGCTATCCTGTTGTCTGAAAAAAATCATACCCCCAAATAGTAGCTTAAAAGTGAAAATACTGTTTTTCTCAGATCTTTGAAGTCACGGTATCTAATTTCTTCTTGGCATTTTCTTTTTCATATGACTATTTGACAAACAGCAACCAACAGCATCCAACCACCAACCAGCCAACAGCAGCCACCCTGTCTCTCAGGGCCCTGGTATTTATATATGCTCTGAGAAGTTCCCAGAATTCCAAATGTCACACACTTGCAGAAGCTGTCTGCAGCTGGCAAAACCACACCCCTGCTAGAGCACAAGGCAAATCACAGTCACCTGTTACAATTTATCCTCACATGTAGGATTAAAACAAAAGCATATTTTCATAGAATTTCTGTGTTCTTTAAAGAAACCAAAATTACAATACTACACAAAAGTTACAAAATATTGCTTCTACTGCATTCTTTTGGTCAAAGCTAGTCACAAGGATGCCCTTGAAATGGCTCAGTGGTAGAAGTACTTGTTACCAAGCCTAACTATCTGAGTTTGAGCCCTGAGCCCACAAAGTAAGGGAAACCAATTCCTGAAAACTGTCCTTTGACCTTTGTATACATGCCACCCTCCATCCTCACTGCCACCATGCATTCATACACAAGTGAAATAAGTAAATGTAATCTAAAAAAAAAAAAAAAATCTAGGCATTCAAAGCTATTCAGATTCAAGGGTGGGTGGAGATGGACTCAATAGAAATGAAATACACTTATTTGTTTAAATAAATAAAACTCCTTTGGTGTTAACTCCCCATGGATCTCAACTATTTTTGCATTTTATATGCATTGTATAGGTCACAAATATATAACCTGGTCTCACGTACTCTAGCCTCAGCAGAACTTGTTGGAAGCACCAATACTGTCAGGAACCAAAGCAATTCTTGTCACGGCATTGTTAGCTGTGAATAGTGGCTAAGCTCAAGGGGGTCAAAAGTAGAAGTTATGTCTACCAAGGGAAAGAAAGAAAGTCTTGTTTTGTGAGGGGCAGGGAAGTCCATCACCTACTTAGGACATAGACTTATAATAGCCGTTTTCTTTTCCTTCCTTCCTTCCTTTCTTTATTTCTTTTTTTTCTTTTTTTTTTTCTTTTTTTGGTTTGTTTCTTTTACTTATTTTTGTTTGTTTATTTATTTATTTATTTATTTATTTATTTATTTATTTAGACAGAGTTTCTCTGTGTAGCCTTGGCTGTCCAGGACTCACTCTTTGACCAGGCTGGCCTCAAATTTACAGGGATTGGCCAGCCTCTGCCTCCTGGAGTGCTGGGATTACAGGCATGCATCACCATGCCTGGCTTCATCCTGTTTTCTAATTCATGAACATTGCTTCAGGTAGAGTCAGGAGCATCAGGAGTTCAAGGCCAGCCTTGACTGCAAAGTGAGTTTGAGGCTGGCTTGGCCATGCTCCCAGAGTAATGGCTATAAAACAGCAGAGAACACTGAGGATGGAAGAGAAGGGAGGGGCTGGGAGAGGAAGATGGAGGCGAGAGGCAGAGAGGAGGGCAGAGCCTTTTCCTGAGTTTGTGTGTTGTCTTGGCAAATCCCAGGAGCTAGTGCTCCTTATCGGGGTAGCTTCCTTCCAAAATAGCCCCCTACTGCTTACGGAGAGGAAGGTGGCATGTGTAGACGTGAGAGGAACCAGCTCTCTCTTTCTGTCACGTGGTTCCACCATCAGAGATAGAACTCATGTCTCAGGTTTGGCAGGTCAAGTGCCTCCACTTGCTGAGGCATCTTGTGTCCGCCCTCCAACCTCTTAGAAAAGGCAGGACAGAGAGTGTGCCTGACTCACTCCTCACAATCCCGCAGCCCCTACAAGGGCATGTAGCACATAGCTGGGTTGTAAATGAAACTGAAAATGTATGATGGAATATTCTTGTACACATTTAAAAATACAGGTCTAAAACCACAATTACAAAGACAAAAATTGTTCAAATATCTCCTTTACTTAAATTATATCTTCCAGATCTTGATCTCAAATCCAACTTAAATCTTATTTTAGACAATAATTTTTTTCATATTTTTTTTCTTCTGGTGCTGGGGGTTGAAGTCAGGCTCTGTGTATAGTCATCTCGTACTCAACTACTAAACTATACCCCCAGCCCTCAGCATGCTAATGTCAAGGGTTATTGGACTCATTCACTAAATTAACTGCCAGGAAAAGAAATACATGCTGGTGTAATTACATGAGAGCAGGTGTGGCTCCTGAACCTGTAACGCCCATCTTTGCTTCCTGGAAAATGTATCATTTGGAGTTGGAGAGATGGCTCACGTGGTTGAGGCCTTGCTGTTCTTCTGGAGGACCCAAGTTTGGTTCCCAGAACCTGAATCAGGCTCTGAGAGGGGCACGATCTTTGCCAGCTGAAGACAGTTACATTCTGAGGATTCTGGAGAGGGAATAAATTCCAGAGCCCAGAGAGAGAAGGAGGGCGGGGTGTTCAAAGGAAGAGAGAGTACAGCTCCTCCCTGCCGCCCCGGCTGCTCCTCCCTGCTGCTCCTTCCTGCCGGTCCTGGCTGCTCCTCCCTGCCACTCCCGGCTGCTGTTGTTGGCAGTTTGTTGAGAAGAAGCTGGAGGTATCTTGAAACGAGGATTGGACTCACCCTGAAGGAACCCAACAACCCTAACTAGCAGGAAGTAGCCTGAAACTTGCGCCACCTCTCCCCACTAACCTTCTTTCTCCCATACCTGATGCTGGGGTGTTGGAAGGGATTGAGGTGGAGAAGGGAGGTAGAGATAGAAGAAACCCCAATAAAACCGATTAAAAAGGCACCAACATTAAATATTTTTCCTAACTTCCCTAGAAATAATCATTATTTCGTACCATGGAACTACATGTTAGGCCCACTGGAGTCTGAGGAACTGTCTAATCTGTATCCAGTGTAGAAACTGAAGTCTAGCCGAGCGTGGTTGCGCATGCCGTTAATCCCGGCACTCAGGAAGCAAGCAGAGGCAGGTGGATCTCTGTGAGTTCGAGGCCAGCCTGGTCTACAAAGTGAGTCCAGGACATGCAAGGCTACACAAAGAAACCCTATCTCAAAAAACTAAATCAAACCAAACCAAAAAAACCTCTGAAGTCTGATAAGGGAAATCGATTTATCTAAGCTCACATTTTATTGCTGGTAGGGCTGAATCGAAGTTTTGCCCCGAAGACTGGTGGCTCTTCTGTTTCACCAAACTATAACATTTCCTTCAGTGAACATTATTTATTTATTTAAATTTTTTATCTTCGTGTGTGTAGATGATGAGAGAGAGAAAGGGAAAAGTACAACACACGTGGGGAGGTCAGAGGACAACCTCGAGGGTGGAACAAGGTTTCTCCTTTGTCTCTCGCCTATGTGAGCCAGCTGGTCTGCGAGGTTCCAAGGATGCCCCTCTGTCCAGGTCCCATGTCACAGTGGGAATGCTGGGATTACAGACACACATTGCCACATCCGGCTTGAGTGCTGGAGGTGGGAACTCGGACACTTAGACCAGCGCAACAGGCGCTTACCCACCGCATCGTCGCCCCAGGGCCTGTGGCTTACTTTTAGTGAGTGACGTTATCTTCTGGTTAGCTCATTGATTGCTAAGGTTGTACCAATACTTGGTTTCTCGGAGTGCCGCTCAAACACAAACATTTATTAACTGAAGGACTGGTCTACCACGGCACCTGGCACCCTTCTTTCCTGGACTCATCTTCTTCTTACCTACGAGAGGAGTTACTTCCACTCCCTCGTTGAAAATCTTACCACTAGTTTTGTTGCGTTTCTCTCCACAGCGATCGGCTATTTGTGGTGACATCAGCGAGTGCTCAGCGAGGATCTTACTGACATTTTGCCCACTCCATTTCCTGATGTTCTCATTTCCGATGGTCCTTTCTCTCCGCTCCTCCCCAGCTACCCACTCCCAGGCTCTTTCTTATACCACCATCTGAAAGCATTTTATTATAATGACTATCTCCTATCTGCTTCATTGGGTCTTATAACCCCAACTCCCACCGTTCTGTAGTCCCACCAGGAGCTGGATCTTTGGGCTTCCGTCAGTTTTCCCCTGACCTTCCTCTACACCGCTCTTCCTCCAGCCTACAGTCTATGGCTCATCACAGCGATTTCCCCCTCCTGTTCGCCCACAAGATCCTTACCAGCGTCTTCTTCTGTCACATGTGGCAGCAAAAGCATTGATCCCAGCAGCCGGAGAATGGCTCAATGGTTAAAATAGGTGCTGGTCTTCAAAAGGATGCAAATTTGGTCCCAAACACCCATGTCAGACAGACAGCTCGTAACTGCCTGCCTGCTCCAGGGCCATCCAATACCACCTTCTGTTCTTCTCCGGCACAGCACTCATTTCTCTGCTGTCCTTCAGAGCTAGAGCCCTTTGGAAAGTTCTCTATTTCCCTTTAGTCTACTTCTTTCTTACTGTCTTCTAGCTTGCTTCATCTTTCACTTTTCACTTGTAATAGCTCCCCCCACTTACTGTTACCATCAGTCTCTATGTGGCTCAATTCAATGACTGAGTCTCACTTTCTGAGGTGCCAAGGATTGAACCCGGGGCCTTACGCTTGTTCTGCAAGCCCTCTACCATGAGCTGCACTCTCAACTCATTTTTCTTTTTTCTTTCTTTTTTTGTTGAGAGTGTAGCAGTACTCATCCTGTGAACATTCACTTTTACTTTCCTTTGTTTTTATTTTTACACATCCTCTATTTTTTTTTTTTTTGAGACAAGAGCTCCCTTGCTGTAGCCCAGCACCTTCTGGATGAGCCTTGAGGCACTGAGATTAGAGGCCAGCATGGCCACACCTAGATTGTTCCTTCTTTCTTGAAATATACTCTTTTAAGTTCTTGGTTTCTCCTACTCCACATTTTTTTTTTCTGGCCCTTCTCATTCTATTGAGAACACATTCCACCTACCTCCTTTGATTTCAGTATTTTGTGTTATGTAAGTTAATTTTGAGATATTAAATTCACCTTGCATTCCTTCAGTAAGTCTTGCTTGGTTATAGCATGTAGTTGCTTTAGGCTGCTGGTTTCAGTTTGATACTATTTGGAGGGATCTTTCTGTATCTTTCCTCATGAAAAACACTGGAATATAGTCATCTTGTTATACTCTCTGCCTTGGATAGCAAGGTAATCTTTGCCTCATAAAATAAGCTGGGAAATGTCCCATTTTCTGACAGAGTTTATGAAGGATTGTCGTTATTTCTTTTAAAAATATTTTACAGATTTCATCAGTAAAGCCATCTGGTGTTGGTTTTTCTTCATGAGAAGATTTCATTAATCGGTACCGTTTCTCATTATAAACTTACTCAAACATTTGGTTTCTTATTGTGTCTATGTAATGATTTACTCATTTCTATAAATTTGACCATTTCATCTACGTTGTCAATTTGTTACCCTTAATCTGTTCATAATATCACTTTGTAATACTTTCAAGGTGTGTAGAGTTGACCCCTGCTTTCATTCCCGATTTTAATGATCAGTGCCATTTCTCTGCTTTGTGTGTGTGTGTAATATTTGGAATTTAATTAAATATATATATATATATATATACACATGCTGTTCTTTCTGCTACAGTATTTACTAATCTTTGGTTTGAACTTGCACCAGCCCTCTGGTTTCATATGGTAGAAGTGTAGGTTCTTGATTTAAGGCTGTTCTTGTCTTCTTACACAGGGATTTCCAGTTCCCAATTCCCTCTGGGCATTGCTTCAGCACAACACACACACTGCTGTGCTGAGCTTGTATTCAGCCTAATCAACCTTTTGTGATTTCTTCCATCGTGGGTTACTTAGCTGTGTTTTTAAATGTCCAAATTCTTGGGTTTTCCAGATTTCTTTCTCTTGTATACTCTTGCTTAATTCCACTGTAATTAGAGGGTGTGTATGTGTGTGTGTATGTATGTATGTATGTATATATATATATATATTACATAATGTGATTTTCTTTCTTTTATTGTGATTTATCTTGGGATCTCACATATGGTCTATCCTGGAGGATTTTCTATGTACATTTGAAACGATGTATTGAATCTTTGGTGAAATGTTCTATAAATACCAGCTGAATTGACGGTGCTGTCAGTCTCAAGTTCCTTAACTGTCTCATCAATTGAGAATGGAGCGCTAAAATCACACGTTTTAAAATAAGGTGTTCTTTTTGTATATTTAAAATCTAAAACATAATACTAGGAGACACACCTATACAATAAAATATAATGAAGGAAACTAACCCATCCGTCACTTCACATAACTAGCATTTTGTGCCAAGAACAGCACACATGTGCATCTGTGTGCACATGTAGGTGGAGGTCAGAGAAGTTAAGGGTCTTCTTCAACCACTCCGCACCTTTTCTCTTGAGACAGGATCTCTCACTGAACTCTGAATTCACTGATTTGGCTAGTTTGGCATCCTCCTGTCTCTGCTGTGATAGGTGTGCACTGCCATGTCAATTTTTTTTTTTTTTTTAAACTTGAATGCTTAGGGACCTGAACTCAAATCCTCATTCTTCCCCAGAAAGCACTTTACTAACAGAATTATCTCAACTGTCTTGTTCATTAAAAAAAAAAAAAAAAAAAAAAAAAAAAAAAAAATCCAGTTATATTGTGGCTTGTACTTTTTTTTTTTTTTTTTTTTTGGCTTTTCAAGACAGGGTTTCTCTGTGTAGCCCTGGTGGTCCTGGAACGTACTTTGTAGACCAGGCTGGCATTGAACTCAGAGATCCACCTGCCTCTGCCTCCCCAGTGCTGGGATTAAAGGCATGGGGGCAGCACCGACAAACTGTTCGTTATCTTTAAATTTAGAAATTAGCCCTTTACCAAATATATAGTTGGCTTATTTTTCCAGTCCATAGGCTATGCTTTTGTTGATTGTTTTCATTACCATGAAGAAGCTTTATTGTTGGATGCCATTTCACTTATTTCTGCTTTTGCAGATTAAAATTTTGATGAAATATCCAAATCATTGCCAGGGTCAAGGAGTTTTTTCTGGTTTTCATCTAACAGTTTAATCGTTTCAGGTATTTTCCCCATATGAGATGATTTTTATATGCAGTATAAGACAGGAGACCAATTTCATTAATTTGGTTATGGAAACACAGTTTCCACGTCACTTATTGAGGTTATCTACTTCTTTTTTTATTAAAATATTTTATTTATTTATTACATATACACACAAGAAGAAGGCATCGGATCACGTTAGAGAGGGTTGTGAGTCACCATGTGGTTGCTGGGAATTGAACTCAGGACCTCTGGAAGAACAGACAGTGCTCTTAACCTCTGAGCCATCTCTCCAGCCAGGTTATCTATTTCTAATGTGTTTTTTGGTGTCCCTGTCAAAAATTAGTTGGTCATATACTTTTGGATTTTTTTTCTGAGTTCTTCAATCTGCTCCACATGCCTGTAGCTGTCTGTATGCTAGTGTCATACCGCTTTGATTACTATTGCTTTATAATATAATTTTAAATCAATACTGTGAGGACTTGGATGTCATTTTCCTTCTTTAGAGCTGCAGAGGCTGTTTAAGATTGTTTTGGTAGGGGCTGGAGAGATGGCTCAGTGGTTAAGAGTGCCACCTGCTCTTCCACAGGTCCTGAGTTCAATTCCCAGCAACTACATGGTGGCTCACAACCATCTATAATGTAATCTGCAGATAAAGCACTCATATGCAATATAGATTGTTTTGGCACCATAAACTTTAGGATTTCAAAAACAATCTCTGCTGTGTCCTTGGAATTTTGATAAGGATTCCCCTGAATCTGTCTATTGCTTGGGGTAGCATGGACATTTTTGACAATATTAATTTTAACAATCCATAAGCACAGGCTATCTTTCCACTTGTTTGTGTCTTTCATTTCTTAATTCAATATTTAATGGTTTGTAGTGTACAAATCTTTCACTCCCTTGGCCAAATTTACTCCACAGTATTCTATAGGATTTATTTATTTTTAGTCATGTGTAGGTGTGCATTCATGTTTATGTGGGTGTACACGAGTGCCTGTTGGAGTTACAGATAGCCATGAGCCAACCTGCCTGATATCGGTGCCAGGGACTAGAGCAGGAAGTGTGCTTAGCCTCTGAGCCATCTCCCCAGTCCTCCTAAATTTTTTGATGCTATCATAAGTGAGATTGTCTTATGAAATCCCTCTCACACCGTGTGTGTGTGTGTGTGTGTGTGTGTGTGTGTGTGTGTGTGTGTGTGTGTGTGTGTGTAGGGGCCAGAATAAGGCATCAGGTATCCTCTTCCACCACTCTGTATTTATTTATTTATTTATTCATTCATTCAGGTATTCTTTCCATGAACCTGTGGCTTTTGGCTAGGCTGAATGGTAGCAAGCCCAGCCTGTCTTCTCCATCTTCCTCCTTGAAGCTGAGGTTCCAGATGTGCCTTTGATGCTAGCTTGTTATGGGTCTACTGGGATGCAAACTCCAGTCCTTATGGCTGCACAGCACATGCTCTGACTGCTGAGCTGGCTCTCTGGGACCTCCCTGTTTCTTTTTCTTCAGAGTGAGGGTTGAACCTAAGGCATTACATAAGCTATGCAAATGCTCTGCCACTGGTCTATTCTCAACCTCTCTATTTGCCAGTTTTCACTTAGTCTATTCTAAGACTAATTCTTTTCTTTCTTTCCTTCTTTTCTTTTTCTTTTTCTTTTTCTTTTTTTTTTTTGAAACAGGGTTTCTCTTGTCATCTTGGCTGTCCTGGACTTGTTTTGTAGACCAGGCTGGCCTTGAACTCACAGTGATCCACCTGCCTCTGCCTCCCAAGTGTTGGGATTAAAGGCATGTGGCACCACATCCAGCTTTCTAAGGCTAATTCTTATACAAAATTTACAGTGGTTATGGCTTCTGAGTGTATTAACCTTTTATCAAACTATACAGTGCTATTCCTAGTCTTAAGCTTACTTTGTCTGCCATATATTTATTCCAGATCTTCTATAGTTACTACTATACGCTGTATCTTTGCTTTTGGTTTCAGCCTACTTACATCTGTAGTCTTAGGTATTTATGTCTCTGTCTTTACTTTGGGGGTATTTTATTGAGACAGGGCCTATGCAGCCCAAGTTGGTCTTGAACACATTATCTTCTTGTCTTGGTCTTCTGAGTGCTGGGATTACAGGCATGTGCCACTGTGCCCAATGTAGGTGTGTCTCTTGTAGGCAGCATAAAATAGGGCCTTGTTGTTTGACTAATCTGGAAAGAATGTACATGGTGTATGTGAAGTCATAGGTTCAATCTACAGGACTCAAAATAAAGAGGGACAGAATAAGTTGTAACTGTAAGCACATTAACTACGGGCAGACAAAACACACCAAGTACACTCTCTACCTGGGCTGTGCTGTCTAGCTTCTCTTGTCCCAGTGTAATAAATTTTTTTTTTTTGTTATTCCTTACTCTAGTGAGTATAGTAATTGGATAATATGAGTGTACATAAAACCTTAATATATTAAAGAAAATTTACAAGATAAAGATTTCTCATTAAAGAAAATATGCAAAATATAGAAAAAAATTGACTCATTTGTGTCATTCAATCATAACTCCAGTTAATATTTGCATACTTTTTTTCTTTCCCCAGAATGTTTGGGGTTTTTTTTGTTTGTTTGTTTATATCATATTGTGTATATAATTATGAAGTATCTATTTTATGCAGTCTATTGAGTGTATTATTACTTGCATATGTCAAACATAGATGTGCTGTCATTATCAGAGGGGCAGCAGTTATGCAGAGACCCCTCAGAGCTTTGTCTAAATGAAGCAGTTCTGGATAACCTGTTGTCATGGGCCCAAAGTGGACGTCTGCTGGCTAAAGCTTCTGAAACTGTGAGCTCAAGGAGATTGTCTGGCCTCTACATTGACCTCTCAAGGACTTGCCACAGCAACTGAAAGTCTAACCTAGCTAAGCCCACGGACACAATGATGTGTGAGCTTATGCTAGTTTGTGTACCAGTTTTGGATATCATCTTTACCAATTTCATTAAGTAGTTGCACAAGATTTGCTTTATGCAGTTAAATGCACACAAGTTCATAACTGTGTATCCTTAAAACTCTTTAATTATGTATGTGTGAGTGTGGGGATATGCAGGTGAAAACAGTTGCCTGCCGAAGCCAGAGGCATCAGATCACTCCAGAGCTGAGTTAAGGGAAGTTGTGAGTGCCTAATACAGGTTCTCTGCAACAAATGCTCTTAACTACTGAGTCCTCTCTCCAGCATGCAACTGTATATCTCCTTGACTAAGTAACTGTGTCTTTCACTTTGATATATTACCAATTTATTCCTACTAGGGAGTGTTTTAAATTCTTATACATGTATCTGATGTTGATATTTAGACAAGTAACCATTTGTTTAGTATTTTCTTGGTATATTGTGAAAGTAACTTTTATTCTCCTGCCTCACCTGTCTCAGAGTCTTACTGCCTTCTTCTGCTGTCCTAGGCCTAGTCCTGGAAGCTTCTAGCCTCCGTACAATCTAACGTAGGCCCAGAATGTTTTCAGCTTCTGACACTTACTGCTTAATAAGCTCACCCCTGTTCTTTCTGAGCTCTGGGCTGGCTGGTTCAACTAGCTGTTCGTGCTCAAACTCCTCTCCCAGCTGACTAATTCAATCTGGCTTCTCTCTCAGCCTGGAACTGCTCTGCTGGGCCTCAAATTCAGCAATCTGCTCTAATCTTCTGGCTTCTTCTCATTTCCTGGCTTTTTCCATCTTCACCGAAGTTCTCTCTCTGCAACTCATCTCTCTATTACTGTCCTGGTAAAACTCCCTCCTTTCTCTGTAAAACTGCCTCCTAAGTAGCTTCCCTCTCTTCTCTCTTCTCATGAGAGTTGGGCGTATCCTATTCTGCCAAATCTTCTGTGATTTGTTACCTTTTCTGCCATTCAATTAGACATCACTTTCAAACATTGGTGCGTCCTTCAACAAACTAACTTTACCTTCATTGTTTGGGATTAAAGGCATGTACCACCATGCTTGGACCTATGCTTTTCTTTACCTGATACTTGTTCTATTATCAGACTGGCCTTGAACTCTGATCTGTTTGCCTCTGTCTCCTGGATTAAAGGCCTGTTTGTATTCCAGCCAGATCACACAGACCTAGACAGTCTTTGGATGTGATCTCTTACCAGAACAGCTATGTTCTGAATTAACATTCCTCTACAGTACATGATCCTTTTTCCTTTCCCCAGACTTTCTGGACCATGTGTTTTAGTCATACACACACACACACACACACACACACACACACACACACACACACACACACAGACACAGGGGCCACAGCAAAACCGGGGCTGTGACAATATATCTACATATACGTATATGTGTATATATTAGAAGGGTCCCAGCAAGACTGAGACTGTGACAATTTAATTGAGAGCAATAGCAATTTTTATACCTTTTTCAGAAACAATAGAATGGCAATTGAAAGGATCAATATAGTTGTAGTTGCCAGCATGCGATGGTCTTTGCAAGCCATACAGAGTACGCACGGTTAATGTCTAAGACCAATTGCCCTGTGAAGCTTCCGTGCTTCCTTGACTTCTAGCCATATGTTTTGTCAATGACCCCTGGCTATTACTTTTTAAGTTGAGTCTGAATGTGAGTGTGCATGATGTCCCGTTTTACAGACAGGTGTAATGCATTAACATTTATTATGACCAATTATACACTTGGACATCTCTCCATGAGCTTAGGTTAAATATTTGTCATGGTGTTGATTTTCCCCATGCTATGTTTCTCTTTCTCTGCCTCTCTGTCTCTCCTCTTGATTTATTAATTAAGTTTTCTTTAGGCTATGTTTGTCCTTTGCAGGTTTGGAAGTTACCCATTTTGTTTTCCTTATTTTGATATCTCCAAATGTTGCACATACATGTTAGTAACAGCTTATTATATTCAAGGCTGCCATATCTTTTAAATATTCCTTTTAATACATGAAGTAGAATTCAGCACTCCTTTCCTGCTTCTCTTGCAGCTAAGCATTAGGCCTATGGCACAGGTTTTGCAAACCAGAAAGACTAATGGAAATGTGAAAAATGGCTATATACACGTTCTGCACATGCATCCATTTTGATAGCTTAAAGGTTAGGTTCTGGCAGGAAAGTATCACTGATGTTGAAAGCAGAAAAAAATGAAGTTGAGCACCTAGTATTTGATGCTTGATGAAAACAGTAGCAGTGTATCATGTCAGTTCTGTTGTATGCTTTATGACATTTTTTTTCCCCAAAAGCCCAACCTTATTTTTTGTAGCTCTCCCAATGACTCTGAGCTGTTTTCATTTTTTTGTTTGTTTGTTTTTCGAGACAGGGTCTCTCTGTGCTAGCCTTGGCTGTCCTGGACTTGCTCTGTAGGCCAGGCTAGCCTTGAACAGCAATCCACCTGCCTCCCAAGTGCTGGGATCAAAGGCGTGCGCCACCACGCCCCGTACTGTTTTCATTTTAAGACACTCCTGCATGGAGATCTCCTCCCCAAATAAAGAGCTTAATGTAGATAATAATTTGTCAAAGTCTAAAATCAATGAATATTTTAATTCTGAATAAGTCTAGAACATTTTAATTCTGAACTCTCTCCTAGTATAATCTATTGTATTCCAAGGGCTAGTAGTTTAATTGTATCTAGTTTTCAAGTTCTAAAATATGAGAATATTTCTACCTACCTATCTATCCTACAACTTTAGAGTGGACTATATATTTGCTAATTCAGTCATTTGTTCTTTCATCTCTAAGTCCATCTCATTTCTTTCTTGGGATTTAGCTTTTTGTTTTGTTTTGTTTTGTTTTTCGAGACAGGGTCTCTCTGTGTGAGCCTTGGCTGTCCTGGACTCACTTTGTAGACCAGGCTGGGCTCGAACTCACAGAGATCCGCCTGGCCCCTCTTCCCCCCAGTGCTGAAAATGCAGGTGTGTGCTGCCACTGTGCCCGGCTTCTTCCTTCTTCTTTTTAAAGCTACAGTTTATAGCCTTAGGCTAGCCCTGACACCTTATGTAGCTGAGGATGATCCACTGAAGGTAATCCTGTCTCCACCTTCCAAGGGCTGGGCTTTTTTAAGACATGCATCACCACACCCAGTCTGTAAAATGCTGGGCATGGAACGTAGGGCCTTGTGCATGCTGGGCAAGCATTCCACCAACTGAGCTACATCAACAGGCTAGGATTTCTTTCAAGGAACATCTGTGAGTTTGAATTTAAAAATGTTTACAAAGCCAGACGTGTTTACCCTTTCTGTTGAGAGATTATCTGAGCAGGATAGTGGTGGCACATGCCTTTCACCATAGCACTCAGAAAGCAGATGCAGACACATCTCTGCGTTTGAGGCCAGCCTGATCTAGAGTGGGGGCCAGGACTGTGCAGCTAGCTATACAGGGAAACCTTGTCTCAAAAAATAAGAAAATAAAAAAAAAAAAAAGAAAAAAGAAAAAAAGAAAGATAGTTTAACTAGTTTTTCAGCTATGAAGTTTCAATACTTCAGAGACCGTTTCCCCCGTCTTCACTGTTGCTGATGTATCTACTGGCAAATAGACTGCCATTCCTTTTAGGTCAACCCAACTTTCCTCACTGTGAACTTTGACATCTTTTTTTGTATCCTGCTTGGTTTTTGACACTTTCACTACTACCTGCATGCAGGCTTCATTTTTAAGTTTACTCCTATTGAGACTCAATTTCTTCCTTTAGTCCATGTTTTCCTTCAAGTCTGAAAACCTCATTCTTTTATGTATGTTATTTTCCCTTCAGTCTCTTCTCCCCATCCTTTTTAAGCCTCTCCAGACAAAAGCTTGGCCCTGCTCATATCTCCTGGGGCTCTGAACTCACCTTTGCTACCTTGGCAGTCTTTAAAAAAAAAAAAAAAAAAACCTCTTCAAATTGTCTATTTCCTACCACAAAAACTGCTTTTCTCTTTTTGTTTTTGTTTTTTTGAGACAGGGTCTCTCTGTGTTAGCCTTGGCTGTCCTGGAGTCGCTTTGTAGACCAGGCTGGCCTCGAACTCACAGCGATCCACCTGCCTCTGTTTCCTGAGGGCTAGGATTAAAGGCATGAGCCACAACGCCCGGCCTGCTTTTCTGGTTTTTAAGGGTATTATGCATCAGGTCTTGCCAGTGGCATGCTGTGTGACTCTGGACACAGTTAACTTCTTTAGGTAGCAATATGAAGAGGTTAATGAGAATTACACTGGGTAAAGGCTATAAGAAGGTACTGAGCAAGTGTCTAGCACGTAGTAGACTAGGAAGTACAATCTTGTGTGGCTGCTTAGTTTACAGTAACTTCCCTGGTGAATGTATCTTGCCATCTTTTTTGGACACAAGTTCTGATGGAGACTGTCATCAGTTCCCAGACTGGGCTGTAGTAAATGGCTGACACATGAGCATATGGGTTTAAGCCAAGCAGTCAGTCTTTACTTGAGTCTTTTATGACTGAAAAGAACTTACTGCGTGAACAAGGCTGCTCAGGAATATCGACGGTGCATAGAAAAAAGACATACAGAAGACTTTGGACCCGGCACAGCACGAGGACCTGGGTTGACATTCCAGATCTTGCTGGCCGGACAGTTTATACCAAAACAGGAGCTCCATGTTCAGTGAGAGCAAGAGACCTTTTCGAAAAGATAAGGTGGAAAGTGATTAAGGAAGACATCCTGGCAAGACTCCACAAAGATGGAGGGACGTATACATCCCTAATCAGCCAGAAGAAACCTTAAGAGAACGACGCCCCTCTTCCTTTAAGGGGGGTCCAGTAGATTTTGGTTGCTTTCTTGGGCTATAGAGGGTTACTATCAATGGGAGTTGGTAACAAATTATTATGAGTCTTATTTCGAGAGAAAACAAGGTTAGACTCAGTGATGTCTCTCTTTTCCTTTATCTTACATTCTTAGGTTTGGAGATAGGGGTTGAAAAGAAAGAAGGGAAAATATAGAAATATATAGGGAAGACAGAACAAAAAGTAGATTAGTGAATCTACTCAACTTAATGCCTCAATTGTCACTCACAAGGTTATTTTCAATTCACTGGTATAGAATTTTGTATATAGATGCAAAATAAATTTAATCCTAGATATAATGGTATAGAATTCAAATGTAAGATTATTCTTCACACACATTATATTTATCTATATATTTCTACTCTAATATGAGGTTTTGTACCCATATAACTCAATTATAATACATGGTTTACTTCCAATACTTTGAAAGTGCTATTGCAGGCTGTTTAGGATAAATAAGTCATACAGGTTAATTGTTAGTTGACCAAATTATGATCATGTCAATTACTAGTCTACTTTAATCACAAGAATATACATGTTAGGTGCAGCAGATAGATAGGATTCTATAGAAAGATAAGGTAGGATAGTTAGATAAGGCCTTCAAACACCTCAGACATGCAGAATATGGCATCTAAAAATGTGTTTATTATTTTAAAGATTCACTGACAACGAGACAGATTAGGTCCTGCCAACACCCTAATTACCTCAAAGAGGGTGATGAGCATCAAAGAACCTCCTTATGGAGATGGCTTCAAATGTGGCAAAGAAGCCACTGGGAAAAATGTCGTTGTTTCTACCGCAGACAGAATTCTGCCTAAAAAAGGGCAAACTTGGATATAGGCAGAGTCGATGGCGAAACTCTGCCAAGACAGGGTAAGCAAGTCCTCAATAGTTCCTGCCTCACAAATGTGTCTGTCAGAGATATTGGGCCAGAAGGCTGAAGAAGATGCTTCAACGTTATAGTTTTGGGTGAATGTTCTAGCAGCAAATTGTCTCTGTCATCTTCTCATTTGGAAAGCTACTAACCTGCACTCCCAGCATACTCAGGTAATCAAGTTTATTCCTTCTCAAGTCTCTGATGGAGCTGAGGGCCAGGTAGCTTAGTTTTACAATGACGCTTAGTTGTTTAGGGGTTAAGATGTTTTTAGGTCTAGATAGATGTTTTAAGTTGATAATGATAATATGTGATGGAGACTGATTTACATTCAGAATTTTAGATGCACCAAGATAGGAAGGATGTTTCCTTCAAGGCTGTCAAATACAAATAGCCAAAACACTAAGAATATAACATTTATATAATTCCTGATTGTGTCGTGGTTCTTCTTGCCATAGGTAGTTTATTGTATATATGTGTAATAATATAAATGTATATGTAAAAAAAAGGATGTAAGGATGTACACAAGCACACGTTCACACAACACATGGGGGAAGTATTGACATTGTTTTAGCATTTGGCCTCATTGGTTTACCATAATTGTAGACTCAATTTTCTTAACCAAAATATTTTATTAACAACTTATTGACTGAGCCTATGTCAATTAGAACCTGATTAACCAAAACAGTAGGAAATGAGGATTAATTGATGCAGGATTTCTTCCACTGGAACCGGGGGTAACCAAACCCCAGAGCCTCAGCAGGAGCCGGAGCTCTGAAGCCTTCCCCCAAGTGGTTTTCTCTAGGACCGTCTTGAAGGGCAGCAATGAACAGCCAAATCTATCCCAAGTCTTCAATCCCCTCAGCCGCCAGTTCTGGGCTCGTTTATATATCTCCTCCCAGAGTCTGTTCACAGGATCTTTTTCATCTGGTAGCAATTAAGCTCCTGCACGAGGTGGTCGCTCTTCTAGTGAATTAACATCATCTGTTCTCTTACTAGACCGTTCAATCCCACACTTGGGATCCAGGTTTTTCTCCTTCATATAATAATGGTAGGACTTTTCAGGAATATAGATTTACTTATTTACTTTTGAGGGAGGGTCTTACTAAGTAGCTTCCTGGCCTGGAACTTGCTATGTAGATCAGGATGGTTTCAAACTCAGAGGTCCACCTGCCTATTACTGCCAAGTGTCAGGACAAACGGAGCATGCCGCTGCACATGGATGAGCTCTTTAAAAATTTAACACATACAAGAATATATCTTGATGTTGATAGAACTTGAATACGGATTTTATTGATTAATTATATAGAAATTTTATTTTATTTTCTAGCATCAATAGTTTTTACTATCTCAACAGCTATGAAAATACAGTTGTTAAAACACTAACATTAAATTTGGATGGTCCTTAAGAACTCTCACAGCCTTTCATAGTATTATCTCGCCTGACTGTGAGATGAGTGGGCTGGGTAATATTATGCCTCGTTTTCTTTTCTTTCTTTTAAAATAAGTTTTGAGTAAGTGAGCAATATATTAGGCAGTATTCATGATGGAGAAAGGCGTGCCCACCTCGGACTGAAGAGGCCTCTGCAGCATGGCCACATCCATTATAATCCAGAAATAGGACTTGTAAAATAGTCCATAATTACTCTTAATGAAAAGAAAAAAAAAAAAGGACTTCACCAGCTCCATCTTAATACACTGAAATGCACATTTAGTCCACTACCTCAATCTGTACCCTCAAAACCACTTGTATGCTCCCTCAAGTCAATCTGTGCTGTGTTCCTGATCACGTTCCTGCTGTGCTTTTAAACTCTAGAACTTTAACCCAGAGGCGAGATTACTGAGGATGGGTGTTTGTTCAGTTGTATTAACTGTTGGGTCAACATCCAGTGTTAAACAGGCACACATATAGAGCAGAGTAAATCTTATATCCCCGAGGAAGGTAAAACTTGATTGGCTGTAGCACATGGAAAATTATACTCACAAACTACTACAGTAACGTTGTCCCAACACCTTTGTTTTGGAGAAGTCAAAGGCTTTCAATACCATTAACTCATTCACCTTCAGAGGTGGGTCGGCAGAATCCTTATTTCATCTGCCAGAGTTGATGCAGAAAGGAATTAGGTACTGAATGAACGCAAAGCACGACCCATTTGTCTTCTTTTAAGCGTCTCCCATCAGTTATGAGAATTCCTCCATCTTAAAGTAGCAAAGACCATCCATAGTGAAAATGTAATTTTAGAAAAGCAATTCTTTCAACAGGATTACGGCACAGTTATGGCTCATAGTATTAGTGCGTTTGATCTTACACTTTGGTATTTTCTGTTCTTATGGGGCTAAAGAGTTGTTTTTAATAGCAGCATTATAATAAACCGACAGTCCTGCCACAGATTCCCATTTTTCTAGACTGCCATTAGGCTCAAATCGATTCTCTAAATAAAGTCTGTCCCAAGAGACACACTGATGCAGGGAAAAAGAGGAGGTTTGTTTTTGTTTTTTTTTTTTAAACCAAGCCTGATGTTTCACGTTTGTGTTCTAACCATCTGTACCTTTTATTAACCAGGGGCTGGAGCCACCCAGGCGGACAGACACAGGCGAACAACAACCTTCTCCCACACACAAGCCTGGAATGGTAACAGTGTGCCGCTGCCTAAGAAAGAAAAGCCTTTTCTGAGCTGTGGGTTGGCGTGGGTGTGTGTCAGGGCGAGGGAGTCATTCCTCTTCTCCATCCAAGGATGCTATTTATTGGAAATCTTGCACATCTTTTTGAAAAAAAAAATTGATTTTTCTCTCGAGTGGGAGGCAGAACCCTTTTGATGATAAAGAAAGGGAAAAAATCACATGCAAGATCGAAAGGGAGCAGAAATGTTCCCCGGTCACAACGTGTTCAGGCTATAAGACCACGCCCTTCAGTCCCACGCGCCAGCAGTCCCCCACCCCGCAACCAAGTCCCCCCCTTCTCCCCCAAAGCCGCGGTGGCATTCTCACTCTCGCTCCACGTGCGAGTCCGGTTCCCCGCTGCCCTCGCTACTCTGATGGAAGGAGCATCAGCCCCGAGGTCCCCCTCGCACCCTCTCCGGCTGCTTCATCCGCACCTGAGTTCAGCCTGTGCACGCCACCTCCACGTGCCATCCCGGGGCCGTTACCCCGTACCCCGCTCCGGTCCCTCCCCACCTCCAGCCCGGGCTCCGCCCACCGCGCCCCGGGCGCGCGCCCAGACGCCCCGCCACCTGGCCCGCCCGCCCGCTCCGCGCGTCGCCGCTTCCTGTGCCCCGCCCCTCCCTTGGCGGGGAGGCGGGGCCCGGGCGCGAGCGAGCGCGGCGGCGTGGCCAATGGGCGCTCGGCTTACTCTGGCCTCTCCCCCGCGCGGCCGCCAATCGCGGCGGGCGGTGGTGGTAATATTGTGGAGTGGAGTTTGGATGCCGCCGCTGCCGCGGGCTGGAGCGGAGCGGCGGCGGGGGCTGCCGGGGTATTTCGGGAAAGGGGTGTGAGGCGGCGGCGGTGGCGGCGGAGGCGGAGGCAGCGGGTGCGCGTGGAGGTGGCTGAGGGCGAGAGAGAAAGGAAGGAAGAAAGAGGGCGGGAGTCCTCGGTGGAGGAGGCGGGACCGGCGGGGCTCTTCACGGCGGCGGCGGCGGCGGCGGCGGGCGGCCGGGTAGGCGGCGCCGCCCCCTGCCCGCGCTCCCTTCAACGTAGCCGGCCACCTACCCGCCGGTGGCGGGTAGTGGCCGAATCGCGGTGACCGTCATGGCGTTCCTCAAACTCCGCGACCAGGTAGGTGAGGGGCGGCGGGCGGAATGGAGCCAGGGAGGAGCTGGAGGAGGGTGGACCGGCGGCGTGGGCCGCCCGGGAGTCCGCTCGGCTCTGTGGCTGCGAGGGAAGCGGGTGTCCCGGGTCGGGAGCGGTGCCTGCCGTCTGCCTGTCAGTGCAGCCCCGGCTCCGGGAAACCCACGTGCCGCCGGAGGGGATCGCGGCCGCCGCCGCCGCCACAGGGGCGGGTTCCGCGCTCGCCGCCCTCGCGTCCGGCGCTCTGCCGGGTAGGCGCCTCCTCTTTCCTGCCAGGTGAGGCTCGGGCCTAACAGGTGGCATTGGGATGCAGTGTGGGAGCGGTGCTGGCTGCAGTGACCGGGGGGGTCACGACCTTGCTCTCGGGTTCGCTTCGTTGAGTGGTTCACGGTCCAACGCACTGTCTCGCGGAGAGGTGGTGGCGGAAGAAAGCCAACCCACCAGTCCTGATTGATTCTGCTGGAGACTAGCCGTTACTGTGCAGATCCCCAGACTTGGTTTCTCTTGGCATTTTCTGCACCATCTTGGTTTAGTTTTCTTGATTTAGCGGGAGAGCTTGTCAAAGAACACCTGAAGTGCGGGAAAGACTTGACACTGTGTGCCTGGAAAAATAACTTTGTATCTACCTAAGAAATCGCAACTAAGTCTGAACGCCTGCTACGCTTAAAAACTAGGGAAGGTGGACTATAGACTTTAAGGAGAGGCAGACTCTCTCGGGAAATTAACGGGTGAAATTTATGGAGTGGTCGGAACCTATTAATGCTGAGTGCTTATTTTGCTATTGTTTTTCTGAATAGGAGATACTGAACAGAGTTGAAGGGAAAGTTACTTGCATGCTTTGGGAAACCATTCTGAAAATGAGCACAGGCTTATTAACAAAAACTGATAGGGAAAAACTTATGTGTATTATATAATTTTCTACCAATTAAAACTTAAGTTCTGAACCCAGCTAATATCAGTCCCCTCTTCTAAAGGTGACTATTCTGTTTAGCCTGATGGTTGCCTTTATGTATCATTTCGTATCAGAGTTTTAGCAGACAAGATTAGGATACGATATTTTGAAAATCTCTGGTTGATAGTTTGTATTTCAAATCATGTGAATAACTCTAGTGTCCAACATATTGGGCACTCAAAGAATCTTCAAGTTAACTAAAATTAAGAAAACAGTTTCTTGGTTGTGCTAGTCACTTTTCAGAAGTGCTCACTAGCCACCGGTAGCTCTTGGTTACTGTATTAAATACAGCAAAATCTTTCATTGCACAAAGTTCTGCAGGGTTGGGGGAGGAACTGCTAATAACAAGCAGAGTTAAAGCCTAAATCGTCTCATTCTTATGTAGTAATGCCGTGAAACCCGGGATCTAGATCTTTCACTGTTCTTTGTACCTGCATATTTGGTTCTAATCCTTTCTCTTTCAGGAAGGTTATTTTGTGATTTAGTCATTGTATGTTAAATTTGGTAGATTATTAGAACATCTTAGTTTATAAAAACCATGAATTAAAAATTAAAAACATTTGCATCTTTGCATTTGGGTATTTAGGAACTACAATTTTGCAGCAGTTTTAATACTGATCCAGTTTTATGTAATATCAGTTAATACTCAATGGTAATATTGATCTTTAACATGTAACCTGTAAACTTGAGAATACTTGAACATGTTAATGAGATGGCATTGCTGGGGAAGACTTACTGTATTACTACATAATTTGCTCATCTAGTTCTTTTGAAAGACATTAAGAACTGAATTTGTCTTGCCTAATTTAAAGGTAATTGCCCTTTTTAGAAACAAGTTTCTGTGTTGATGTGTTGCAAGCCATTAGAAGTGATGATAGAAATAAAGTGGAATGCAAATAGTTTAATATTTCCATTTGCAGAAGAAGCACTTCAGCTAGATAAGTACTTTTTGGAGGAAGAATGAGAAGATCTGTGTATGTACACAGGACTTTAAACCTGGAAGGTAGTTGACATAGCTTCTAACTCAAAAGCTTTATAGACATTTGAGATAGAAAGCATATCTTTTTTCTAACATCAAAAAACATAGTACAAAGAAACTAGAAATGAGTAAGGGTTGTCTTCAGGCATTTAAATGTGAGGATGGTTCTACATGGTATAGGTATAAACTCAGTGTGAGGAGATGGCTTGCCACCCACATAGGCATGAGGATCTGAGCTTGGTCCCTAGGACTCACATAGACAACCTGGGGACAGTGGCACAGCATTGGTGAGACAGAGACAGGTAAATTTTTGGGGCTTCCTGACCCGCCAGCCTAGCCTACTTGGCTTACTCCTGAGGAATGACACTGGAGGTTGACTGCTGGCCTCCACATGCACATATGCCCCCACAGGAACATAAACCAACATGTGTTCATAGAGGAAACACAAAGAAGACAGATATAAAATCAGTAAGCAAATAAAGAACATTGTTCAGTAATTAGAATATAAGAGCATTAGTTTGTACCAGCATGTAATTAAGGGAATAAGAAAGAACTACTTTATTACTTTCTGTCTATGAGTAGATAATATTTTTTAAATTGTTAGTAAAATAAAACTTTTGTTTTCTGTTAATAACAGTAGACATGAACTTTTTTTCTCATTTACTTCACTTTGTCTTATATAACATTCAAATGTAACAATGGCAGGATTTCCCCCCTAAGGTTGTCACTGTCTATTTTATCTCCTTAGGTGATAAAAGTTATTCATTTATGGCTATATAAGCGTTACGTTCTATTAAGAAAGGTCATTGGTCTTTGTTCAGGTTTCTCATTTCAGAAGCTAAATAGCCAATGGCACTTGGCTTCAGTGTATAGAAGTGAGGCGTGGTAGAGATCGTGACCTCAGAGTCAAGCATGTTAGCTGCTACTCAGCCCCAAGCCTTTGTTGTTGTGCAGGTGTGTCTAGTATTTCTGGAATTCCATTTTCCTTTAGTATACCAGAAGTCCAGATTTTTAAGGAAAATCTGTTTCTAAATGCTAGCTAAGTTGGTAGCTCCCAGTGACAATAGGAAGTACTCAGGTTACAAAAGAGGACTAATATGAAATGATTTGCAACTGCTTAGTCAGATGCATTGGAGAAAAACTACGAAAACTGTACTCATTAAACTGAATGTTCTTTAACACAAAGGGGCCAAAGTGATCATAAACATAGTCTCTTCTCTTGTGTTTCTCTCTCTCCCTCTCTCTGTTTCTCTGCGTGCATGTGTTCATGTTCACCTAGGGGTTGGATCTAGGACCTCATACATGCTAGGCAAGCATTTTACTGCTGAGTTACACCCACCAATAACCTGGTCATAAACCTTTTAAAAAAGGTTTGAAGTAGAATTGATATACCATAAAATTCATGGGTTTTTAGTGTATTCAGAAAACTGTAATCACCACTAATTGTTGAATATTTTTACCATTCCAGAAAACTACATGACCATTAGTCATTTTCAACTTTCTCTTGCTTTCTACACCTGGCAATCAATAATCTACTTTTAAAAAAATTTTGAATGAAATTTCCTGTTGTGGATATTTAATTTAAATGGAATCATATGGTATATGGCCTTTTATGTCTCATTTGATTCATTTAGCATAATACTTTGTAAAGGTCTATTCATTTGTAGAGGATTATTCATATTGCGTCTATCTCTTGATCATAATTTTGTCTGTGTGGGTGTGTGTGGGTGTGTGTGTGTGTGGTGATGTGTTCAAACCTAAGAGGTCTTATGCTAAATAGACACTTGCATTCAACTACATTTCTAACCGTGGTCATAAACATTTTTAACATGTTCAAGAGTTTGTAAAATAATGTTTAAAACACACTATTTAACTTGTACCTGAAGCTTATTTTTCTGTCGTGTGGAATAGTATTTTTCTGTTTTTCAGAATCTGTTTATAACTGGAGTTAAATTTTTTTGTAGTAATACTAAAGAGTAGTGGATTTTAATTTTTAGATTTAGGGTTTTTTTTTTCTACTTTTGTTTAGTATGTAGGTTTCTTTTTTTCTTTTTTTTTTTACTTTTATTTTATTTTTATTAATTTATTCATATTACATCTAGATTGTTAGCCCTTCCCCTGTTTCCTCCCATTCTTCCCTCCCTCCCATTTCTCCTCTTCTTCCCCTCCCCTATGTCTGTGATTGAGGGAGACCTCCTCCCCCTATATATGTTCTCAGAATATCAAGTCTCTTCTTGGTAACTAGCTATCCTTCCTCTGAGTGCCAGTATGTAGGTTTCTTAAAATACTGTTTCCCCCATGTAAAAATATTTAAATTTTAAGGCTTGATTAGGTACATACATGAGATATAATATGATAATTGAACACATGTACAATGCATAGACTAGGTCAGTGTTTGGTATTAGCTCTGACTGTCCCGGAACTTGCTGTTTAGACCCAGCTGGCCTCAAACTCACAGAGGTCTTCCTTCACAGACATCTCCTGAGTGATGGAATTAAAGGTGTGTACCACCATGTCCAACCACTTTGAGAGGAGGTAGTTTGAGGCAGGGTCTCTCCGTATCCCTGGCTAGCCTAGAACTTGGTTTGTAGACCAGACTGGCCTTGAGCTGTACATGTTTACAGTATATGAATGTTTTAAAGAATACATTAAAAACTTTTATTATACATAGTAAAAATCCTCATTTGATCAATCAAGGATCTTATTAAGAATGGAACATGATTTGGCCTTTCATGAGTAGGAAGAAAAGAGATAATATATTTGTAGTAGTTTGAATAAGGATGGCTCCTAGGGCTCATATATTTGAATACTTAGTAACCAGGGAGTAGAACTATTTGAAAGGATTACAAGGATTAGGAGGTGTGGCCTTGTTGGTGGAAGTGTATCCCTGAGGCTTTGAGGTTTCAAAAGCCCATGGCATTTCCAGTCTCTTTTCTCTCTGCGTGTGAATCAGGATGTGGCTCTCAAGTGCTGCTCCAGTGCCATGCTCCCCACCATGAGGATAATGGACTAAAACTCTGAAACTGTAAGCAAGTCCCTAATTGTTTTCTTGTATAATTCTTGCCTTAGTCATGGTATCTTTTCACAGCAATAGAACAGTGACTAAGACACTTTGAGATAACTTATAACTAAAAAATACATACATGCTAAAGAACACTGATGCTCATATATTCAGGTACTTTATATTTGGTTTCCATTTGCTTTGTGTTAGAAAGTAAGCCAGACAGAAGGAAGAGATAGGCATAATCTGCCCATAAGGGTAATATTAACTTAAAAAGGAAAAAAAAAGGCAACATGATACAATGTATGTGAATTACTTCAAGTGCAAACTTTATAGAAGTTGAAGGAAAACATAGATTATACTAAGTGAAAAATGTAACTAATGAACAATTGAAAATTAAGATGCTTATGTGTATCAGTGGCATTCAAATAACTTGTGTCATACAAAGTAGTAACATGGGTTCCATAAGAGATGGAGGTAACATGTTTCAGAATTCAGAAAGGATCAGATTATAGTTAGATAGAAACTTTTGGGGGCAGGGGAACAGATAGTTCACCAAAAAGATTGGCTTGTCAGTGTCAGAAGCAAAATAGTTATATTGAAAGCACCAGGAGAAAAATGAGATGGTACGCCCGGAAGAATATGTTAGGGTAATGAGGAGACAGTCCTGATAGGTGTAATTGCAAAAGATGACAGACAGATTGCCAAGTTAACAGTGACTGTGTTACAAAGTACTTTGAATATTAGGCTGAGAACTTAGTGATGAACATCAAAGCTGAGCCTCCTTTAAATAAAGTGATACTTTCAGCAAGATTGTACAAAAGTGTGTATGTGCATACTTTTGAAGAGGGTATATAACTTTACTAGATCCTCAAAGGGCCTATGACACCCAACACTTAAATAACCACTAATAGGAATGGGTGTGGAGCCTGTAATGCCAGCACTTGGAATGTGGAGTCAAGTTTTTTGTTTTTGTTTTTTGTTTTTTTTTTTTTTTTTTGGTTTTTCGAGACAGGGTTTTTCTGTGTAGCCTTGGCTGTCCTGGACTCTCTTTGTAGACCAGGCTGGCTTCGGAACTCACAGCGATCTGCCTGCCTCTGCCTCCCGAGTGCTGGGATTAAAGGCGTGTGCCACCACGCCTGGCTTCTGTGGAGTCAAGTTTTATCAGGGCATATTATAAAAGGAAGACAGCTGGACAGCTAAGACCAGCTAGGTAGCTGCTGCTATACTTCGGATAACATACATAAAATATTTTATCACAAACTGAGAACAATAACTATGAAAGCAGAAGTTGAATGGGAATGAGTACATTTTTTTCCAACTTGACATTTTTCATTAGCATATGTTGTACAAATTAGTACATTTCACTGTGATATTTTCATACATGTATACAAAGCACTTTCACAATATTCATCCTCTCCTATTGCCCCTACCTTGTGCTATGTCCCCTGCTGATCCCCTTGCTGGTCCCACGTACTTACATGCCTTTCTCGAATTTCTTTTGCTCCCATCTAGATTCCATATATAAGAAGAAACATGGACTTCATTTTTCTGAGTCTGGCTTATTTTGCATAGCATGATGCTCTCCATTTCATTTTCCATTTGTTGATAGGCACTTAGCCTGATTCCATAATGTAGCTATTGTGGATAGTGCTGTGGTAAACATGAATATTTACCATCTCTCCTTATGCTGACTCTAATTCCTTTGAGTGTATACTTGGAAAGGTATAGTTAAATTACACGGTAACTATTTTTGAGTAACTTCCATATTGATTTGCATTGTACCTGGACTAATTTACACTTATAACAGTGGTTTACAGTAGTTTTCCCTTCTGCCACATCTTGGCCAGCTTTTTGTTGTTTTAGGGTTCTGTTGTTGTTTGTTTGTTTATGATAGCCATTCTGACTGGTTAAGATGGAATTTTACTATAGATTTGACTTCATTTCCCAGGTGACCAAAGATGTTGAACATTTTTTCCCATTTACTTATTGGCCATTTGTGCTTCTTTGAGATTTTGGATTTTGTTTTCTTGATTGGCATGTGCGTGCATGCGTGCATGTGTGCGTATTTGCCTATGTATATGCATGTTTCATTTTATATTCTGGATATCAACCATCTGTTAGGTAAGTAGCTTGGAAGAGATTTTTTCCTGTTGTACAGACTGTCTTCATTCTGATAATCCTTTCTTTAAAAAAAAAAAATTACTCCTTGTGAGTGTTCTGCCTGTATGTACTTCTACCCTCCACCAGTGTGCCTGGTGCTTTCAGAAACCAGCATTGAATCCTCAGGAACTGGAATTAGAGATGGCAGTGAGCCACTATGTGGATGCTGGGAATTTAACCTGTGTCTTCTGCAAAAGTAGGCAGTGCTCTTAATCACTGAGGAGCTGTCTTTCCAGCACTCCACCTTTGGAGAGGGTGGTTTTTGTTTTTGTTTTTTTTTTAGGTCAGTGGTACTTAAGTACTTAAGTTGTGGCTTGTGATCCATTTGAGGGCTGAATGATCTTTTTAACCTGGTTCATCTAAGACCATTGGAAAACAGGAACATTAAGATCCATAACAGTAGCAAAATTACAGTTATAAAGTAACAAGGAAAATAATTTTAACATGAGGAACTGTATTAAAGGGCCCAGCGTTAAGGAGGTTGCGAACCACTGATCTAGGTAGTCCTTGTCCTGGAGATGCGTAGACCAGCTTAGCCTTGAACTGACAGAGATACGTCTGCTTCTGCCTCCTGAATGCTGGAACTAAAGGTGTGTTACCACTAAGCCTATTGTAATTATTTCTTTTGATGTGCACTAGCTTTTTAAATTTTCATGTAATCCCATTTACCAGTTCTTTCTATTATTTCCTGAGCTACTGGTTCTTCAAAGTGTTTTTTTTTTTTTTTTTTTTTTTTCCTTTAGTAGTTTCATATCTTGAGCTAAGGTCTTCGATATGTTTTGAATGTAGATACCAAGTTTTCCTAGTATCATTTATTAAGAGGCTCCTTATGCTAATGTGTGTTTTTGGCCTCAATGGTTGAGAATCACATGACTTTAGTTATGTAGGTTTGCTTAAGGCAGGGTCTTCTCATCCACTGACTTTTGTGTGCCTGTACCGTGCTGCCTTTTTATTGTCACTTTGCAGTGTCATTTGAAATCAGGTATTATTTGTCTTCATTACTTTGGTTATTTGTATATGCATATGAGTTTTTGGAGTTTTAAAACATTTTTTTCTTGAAGAATTTTGTTAGAATTTTGTTGGGGATTGCATTAAATTTGTAGGTGGTTTTTCTTAATGTGGACATTTCATAATATTAATTTTGTTGGTGTATGATCATGGTAAGTCTTTTCATCTTCTGTTGCCTCTTATTTTCTTCTTTTTTTTGCTTTTCATTGTGGAGACTAAGTTAAGTTTATTATTCTTTTGTTGGTGATGGTGCTTTGTTTTCAAGTTATGAATGGGGTTGTTTTCCTGATTTTTTTCCTCTGTTTACATTACATTATTATTGATGGATATAATTTACATCTCTCAGATGGATACTAATTTTAGTATATTGATTTTTATATCCTGTTAGAAAGTTGTTTTAGATCTTGAGTTTTCTAGTGGAGTCTTGGACATCTTTTAAGTATAGTATCATGTCACCTACAAATGTGAATAATTTGACTTTTTTCCTGTTTCTATCATTATTTCTTTTTGGTTGTTTTTTGAGATAAAGTCTTGCTATGTATCCCTGGCTGGCCTGTAACTCCCTGGGTAGACTAGGCTGGCCCTGGAGTTGAAGAGATCCACCTGCCTCTGCCTCCAGAGTGCTGGAGTGGAAGGCCTGTGCCACCATGCCCGGCATCTTTTCCCCATTATTGTTCCAGCTAAGAGTTAGTAAGTGAGAATGGAGAGTGGGGAGAAGGGACAGTCTGCCTCATTCTTTATGCTTTCAGTTTTCCCCTGTTCAGTGTGAAGTTGGCTGTGGATTTGTTGTAAATAACTACTATTTTGAGGTATGATCTTTGTAATACTAGTATCTAACAGCCTATTATGAAAGCACATGGATTTGTCAAAGGCTTTTTAGGGTTCTACTAAGATCAGTTGATTTCCCCCCGCCCCAGTTTTGTTTGTTACATTTATTGATTTGTGTATGTTGAGCTATTCTTAAATTCCTGAAAAGAACAGACTTGATCACAGTCTCTTAGTGTATTTTTAAGTTTTGTCTGAAAATATTTTATTGTGCGTTTGTTTTGTTTTGTTTTGTTTTTGTTTTTTAAATCAAGGAAACTGGTTTGTAGTTTATTGTCTCTTTAAGTTTTTTTTTAAAAAATCTGTGCTGGATTAGTAGGATGAGTTTGTAGTGTTCCTTTCCTTCTTCTCTTGTGGAACAGATTAAGGAGCATTAGTATTCTTTAAAGATCTGCTGGGATTCCGCAGTGACTCCATCTGGTCCTATGATCTTTCCTTGTTGAGATTTTTTTTTTTTTAATTACTGTTGTAATACTGCTTGCTGTTGATTTTGAGATTTTTGTTTTATTTTCTTTTTATACCTTGTTTGGTCAATTCTGGTAAGTCATGTGTGTTTAGAAGTTTATTCTAGAATTTTCAGTTCATTGGAACACATGATTTCAAAATATTTCCAACGATCCTTTGTATATCACTGCTATACTTTGTAAAAACACCCCCCCCCCTTTTTTTTTTTTTTTAATGGTCTCTCCTTTTATTAATTTGGGTCATCTCTCTTTTGGTTAGCTTAAATAAAGGTTTGTTAATCTTTAATTTTTCAAGGAGTCAACCTTTGTTTTTGTTTTTTGGTTCTTTTCATTGTTGCTTTAGTCTCCATTCTCCGTTTTATTTATTTCTTCCCTGATTTTCTTTCCTTCTAATTTTGGTTTTTGGTTTTCCCAGACTATATGATACATCATTAGGTTATTATTTTAAGATTTAAAAAAAAAAATATGCCCACCCATAGCTATAAATTTCCCCCTTAAAACTGCTTTTGCTGTATCTCACCCATGTGTTTTCGGGTTGTAGGAATTTTGCTTGTTTGTTTTTCAAGACAGGGTTTCTCTGTGTAGCCTTGGCTATTCTGGAGTCACTTAGTAGAACAGGCTGGCCTCAAACTCACAGAGATGCACCTGCTACCTCTGCCTCCTGAGTGCTGGGAGTAAAAGTGTGTACCACCACTGCCCTGTGGAAATTTTTTAATTTCTTCAAAAATTTATTCTCTGTGTGTTTGTATATTTATTGCAGTCTCACTTGGTATTGATTTGGAAAGATAAAAGAAGGTACTTTTTTTTTTTTGGGTTTTATGTCCTAAAGTGCAATCAGTTTTGGAGGAAGTATCATGAGTGGCCAAGAACAGCATATGTTCTGCAACTCTCAGATGAGGTAGTCTGTAGAAGTCATTAAATCTTTTGATCTATGGTATAGTTTAACTCAAAAGTTTCTTGTTGATTTTTTTTCTTTTTGTCTTGATAATCTGTCATGAGAGAAGGGTATTAAAGTCACGTCTTGTAATATGTAGACAAGCAGTGCTTTCTTGATGAAATTGCAAGAATTGATATATTTACAGTCATAGCATAGCAAATTGCTGCCTAATAGTAATCAGTGGTTTTCTTGCTTCTAATTTTGGTTTAAAGTCTGCTTTTACCATACAAGTATAACCTACTCCTGCTTACTCTTGGGTTCTCTGTTTGCCTGAGATGCCTGCAATGGTGAAGTGATTTTTCTTGCACTCAGGTGGCTCTTGTTTTTTAAACCAAAACATCCAGTCTGTGTGTTTCAGTCAAAAGATAAAACCTTGCTGTTAGGGTTATTAAAGGCATGTACAAAATTTTCTCTTATTCACTGTAGAAGTTTGCTGGTATATTGAGTTTGATTCTTTACTAATTCTCTTTTATTTGTTCTAATGAGGTTTGTTTTCTTTCTTTGAGCTTTTGTGATTGTTGTTTGTCTATCTTTCTCTTTGTGTAGTATTCTTGGAGGTTTACACTGTTGTTTTGGTAGTTGTTAATTGTTTTGGTTTATCCTTATTGTGACATTCTTTATTCCTTCTTAAATTTTCAAAGATAATTTTGCTAGATACAGAAATCTTGGTTGGCAATTGCTTTTAGGATGTGAAATATATTTATTAGTACATGTTTTCGTAGCCTTTAGGGTTTCTGTTGAGCATTTAGTTATTTTGATAGGTTCATAGCAGCAAAGAATGTAACTTCTGCCTTGAAGCGTTCAGAATACTGAAAGCTTTGTTCTGTACGCTGGGCATTATACATATAAGATGCTGTGGGGAGGATTTCTGGTCACTTCTGGTAGGGATTCTAAATGTGTCCTATATTTGAATGTCTGTCTCTTTCCTTAGACTTAAGGGGTTTTCCGCTATAACATCTCCTCCTTTCTTCCCTCCCCTCCTTTGGGGATAAGATCTTGCATGTATCTCAGGCTAGCATAGAACTCACCATGGTAATCATCTTGCCTCAGACTCCCATGTACTAGGACTATCAGCATGTACCATCACACCTAGCTTTATACCAAAGACTTGTATTCTTCCCTTCCCCCAGCTTTATACCAAAGACTTGTATTCCCCCCCCCCCCCCCCCCGGTTTTTTGAGTCAAGGTTTCTGTATGTTATCTTGGCCATCCTGGACTCACTTTGTAGACCAGGCTGGCCTTGAACTCACAGCAATCTGCCTGTCTCTGCCTCCCGGGTTCTGAGATTAAAGATGTGCGCCGCCACACCCAGCCTAAGACTTGTATTCTTGATTCTTAATTATATCCTAGAGATCTTAAAACTTGTGATAATAGCTTGGTGCTATGGTGCATACCTGTAATCTCAGCACTCAGGAGGCAGAGGCAGGCAGATCTCTGTGAGTTTGAGGCCAGCCTGGTCTACAAAATGAGTCCAGGACAGCCAAGGCTACACAGAGAAACCCTGTCTCAACCCCCCCCCCATTGTGATAATAATACAGCCCTTTCCTTGTTGCTGTCTAAATGTATTCTCAACCATGTCTTTCCATTTTATTTGATTTATTGAGCTTTTCAGTACTAGGAACACCCATCCTCCAATTCTGTATGTCTTTGATGAATTATTCAGGTTGCTGAATTTCTTGTCTAAGTCTTAAATTGACTTCTTTATATTATTCATTTGTTTGTTTGAATCCTCTTTGGGGTCACTGATCATTTTAAAGAGTTAGATAAAAAATTTTCTTTTGTCCAACATTCCACCCATTTCCATAGTTTTCAATTTGGTTATTGAAGATTTATCCAGTTTTGGAGGAATTCGGTTGCCTTTTATTCCATGCTGTTTCTCTGCTATGATTGTGCAGTTATTGGGATGTATCTCTCTCTCTTTTTTTTTTTAAAGATTTATTTATTATTAATATGTATACAGTTCTCTACCTTCAGGCCGGATCACATTATAGATGGTTGTGAGCCACCATGTGGTTGCTGGGAATTGAACTCAGGACCTCTGGAGGAGCAGTCAGTGCTCTTAACCTCTGAGCCATCTCACCAGCCCAGGATGTATATCTCTTGAGGTTTATATGTGGTCTTCTTAGGTAGCAATCTTTTCTTGAGGTCTCAGTTCCCAGTACTGTTCAGAGAAGAAAGCCAGTGGTGGTAACAGTAGCAGTACCAAAGCAAGGTAATTATAGAAATACAATAAAAATCAATTAAAGACTGCTACATCACTGTTAGCCATAGAAAAAGAAAGGGCAATATGAAATAGACTGAAGCTAAAACTACGATAGTAAAGTTAATAAAACAAAGAAAGGAGCAGGTAGAGAAAAAAGGGATACAGGAAATAGATGAAGAAAAGAACAAGAGATATAAAATTTTAAAACAGGTTAAAAATACTAGCTCAAAGGACGAAAAGGTAGGCTGGAGAGAGAGCATAGCAGTGGTAGAACAGCCTAGCACGCCCAAAGCTCTGGGTTTAATCTCCAGGACTGTTAAAACAACAGTAATATATAATAAAACAAAAGTAATATAAAGAAAAAAGTTAAAAGAAAGTTAGAGAAAGATTCTCTCTAGCTTTTGTAATACCTGCTATCTGCCATGTCTGGAAGAGGAAGAGTTAGTGGTCACTCTTCACTCTTCTCACTGTACTGCTTGGTGCTGTGTGCAGGTTCCCTAGGTCAGTCCCAGTGGTTCATTGTTAGTGACAAGCTCCCGTTTAGTTTAGATGTTTCTCCAGGTGTGGACCAGGGGTGGGTGCTGGCTGTAGGGAGCTTTGAGATCTGAGGTAGCCCCCAAGTTGATGGCTGATAAACAGACAAAACTGAGGAATGTCTCCAAGTGTATATGAGAATGAGGAAAACAGTATTGAGATCTGTTTCGGAGAGAACTGAGCTATCCCATCAGTCACAATGTATATTGGTAACTTCTTAAACATGGGTATTACTTGTTTCATCTTGGACACTGTAACTATTTGAGTAAAATAAAAACTTATGAAGAAAAAGGAATCTTAGTTTTAGCCAAGATTGTGTTATTCCACCCTTAAAACTTCTAAACATTTTTTTAACAGTGAGCCTCAAATTTGTAATTATGGATTTGAGTTTTTATTTAAGCTCAAATCTCTCCAATATTTTCCTATTTAATAATTTCAGTCAGTTACATTTCACTCCAGATGTAGCCTAGCTTATTATTCCTTTGACTGACTGAATTTATTTTGTATCAGATTCTATAACCAGACTATAAAGCATACAAGAACGTGCTTGGAGAGTTGTTGGCAGGAAATGTGACCAAGCATTTGGGGGGTGGGGGGTGGGGTTGAAACAAGAGAATTTCTGCAAATTCAAGACAGTCTGAGCTACAGTGAGTACCAGCTCAACCAGGACTAAAAGATAGGATTTGATCTCAATCATACCTCCCCAGTCTTGGAAGCGAAAATGTTAGAACACATGGTTGGAACATAGGGCTCATGAGTGCAAAGAAGTAACCATGCTGGAGAGAGGGACCAGATTATGAGGAGTCTGCATTCCATGGTTTTGGAACTTACTTCTGAAATACCACTGTATTATCCAAAGCAGACAGTAAAAGATTTGTACTTTGCATGAATTCTGGAGAATTGATAACGTATAGGAATTTGTAGGAAGTTAAATCCATTTGAAATGAGGTTTGACTTTGGCCAGTAAGATGAATTTGGCTTTGGAAGTTGAAGTTCTGGGAACTTCTACACATTGAAATGTCCTTGACTAAGCTGTAGATATGAGACTGATTTCTTAGAAGAGTGTTTTAGGTAGTAATTAAAGAAAATGAATTTATTTAGAGAATGTAAAGGGCTCATGATCAAAGAGACTATAATGGAGAACATAGAATGGGTGGGGGAAAGGGACTTCTGAGAAGATACAAGAGGTAGGAAAAAGCACCAGAGCCTGCTTATAACACACAGGTCAAAGGGGAAAGAAAGACTTTGCCAAATGGCACCTATATTCTCCTGGACTTTTTAAAATTTAGGCTTAAGTAGCTCTGATTGAAGTCTGGAGAGTAGAAAAGCTCTGTCTAACATGATCCTTCCAAGGCTCTCAATTTATGCAACTAAATTGAGAATTTATTCTGTCTCCATCATAATCTGGTACATTGTTTTAAACTTTCTCTGGAAATGTTATTCCTATTTGCCCCAAGCCCTTTACTACTTAAGCCACTGTTTCTTTATTTGTGTTTATATCAGAGTCACTTGGCAAGCTTAAATACAAATTCTTGGGATGTGTGTTGGGAGAGTCCCAGTTAGATCTACAGGCCAAGGATCACCTTGGGTATTACTCTAGAATCTGAATCTTAATACTTCTGTCCTAAAGACTGTTGTGTTCTGAGCAAGTGGGCCACAATGAATTGATATTTACTACCTCTCTGTGTGCATTTGATGGTGGTGGTGGTGTGGTTGAGATATAACCACAGGAAATTTAGCCTAATGTTGAGTGTTACTTCATTTCCTCCTTTGAATAATCCTCTTATTTCCCACTTGTTGCCAGAGCAGCTTTAGAAATGATGAGTTCAGATCCTGAACTTCTGTCAGCTTGAGTAGATTTCCAGCTTCCAATAGTCTCCCAGGTGATCATTCATTAACTTGGAGTTTTGGATTTAAGTAAGTGTGAAATAAAAGTAAACTTTGTGTTAACCCTAGTTGGGGTGCGGGTGGGTTGGGGCTGTTATTCGTTATAATGTCTACATCTATCAGTGTAAATTCTTAGAATATTTTCTAAGGATCAGGATTTTGCTATCTGTTGCCCTCAGTTTGTGCCAATTGTGTTTAAAAACAATTTGTATTGTAGGCAAGTCTTCAGCAATGACTTCCAGTTCTTGAATATTGTTTTCTTTGTAATAGTTTTAATGGAAATGTGTATAATAAACACCCTGATTGTTAGATTATGGGATGAAACAAAATTAGATATGGACAGTTGTTTTAACCATGAGTTGGAAACATTAAAGAAGTGACTAATTGCACCCAATTTACTTTACTTTAGTAGAACTTTATTTCCTGGTGTTACTTTTACACTTTGCCATTCTTTTGCCTTCCCTTCTTTGTAGGGATTGAACATAGCATCTTGGACGTCATAATAATCTTAGCCCTCTTTTCTTTATTTTGGCTCAAGGGAATTAATATTCATTTTCCCAGACTATACTCTTAATCTTATATTAACTGAAATTTAGATAATTTCTCTTATTTTTGTTTTTAATCTTCCCCCTCTTCACATGCTGTTCATATTGTAGGCACTTACTACCATGCTTAGCCAGAGGTCAGTTCATTGTTTAAGTGTGCTGTGTGCTTTAGTACTTTAGCGATACTGCTTACTTCACTAAATAGTGAAAATGTTTTTCATTGCCATATATTATATTTGAGTATCTGCAACTATGAAAAGGTCTTTAAAAAACTTTTTATTAATTCTTTGTGACTTTCCTATCACGCACCCCAATCCTAGTCACCTCTTGTCCCTTCATAGCTGCTCTCCACTCTTGCAACCTCTCCCACAAAAGAAAATTAAAAATTAAAAAAAAGAAAAGCAAAACATCTCGTCATGGAATCTGCAGTGTTTTACATTGTGTCCTATAGTATACCCTTTTATCTATACATTTTTACTTGCTAATGGTCATTGCAATGAGTCATTGGTCTGGTTAGGGGACTCTGGCTTCTGTTACACCATCAATATTGGATCCTCACAGGAACTCCTCTTGGATATCCTGTTGCAGCCCTGTGTCATGGAGACCTTGCAGCTTTGGATCTGTAGGACCTGCCCCTTCGCATGTTCCAGTAGTTTATAGATGAGGTAAATGTTGGGGTGGGCCAATTCAAAGCCCTGGATCTGGGACTGGGTGGTAGCTGAGTTGGCCAGCCTGCCAGCTCTCTGACCACACCACCAGGTCCGCTCTACTGTATTGTCCAGGTAAGGTGCAGGGCTTGCTCTCCCAAGTGCTGCATCTGGTGAGGGGCGGGGCCAGTTCTGCAAGGGCCTTGAATATCAGCATGGTTCCAGGTGGTAGCCCAGACCAGAGACATCCGCATGATCTCTAACAGTAGTATGAGCCATGGACAGTCTTGTTTTGTTTTGATCAAAGATTCTTTTTATTATCCCTGGAGTCAGAAGGACCCATATTTTCAGGCATTCTTCTGCCTGGACCTTGTGGATTATAAAATGCACTTGAGTTTGTTTTGTATTCCTTTGTGCTTAACTTACATGTTAGAAAACCTTTTGCCCAATTTACTATTTTTCAGTTGTAGTTTTCTATTGTCTTGTCTATAACTAAGACACTGATTAACTAATCAACTATTCAAGATGGGTTAAAGGAGCTGGTGATTGATTAAACCAGTAAGTTTTTTTTTTTTTAACAGTTTTTTGAGGGATAATTTATGTGCCATGACATTTACCTCAATTAAAATACAGTTTAAAGGACAGCCTGGTCTACAAAATGAGTCCAGGACAGCTAAGACTACATAGAGAGACCAAACCAAACAACAATAACAACAACAAGAAGAAGAAACCAGTTTAATTGTGTTTAGCAAATTTAACTAGTAGTATACTTACAACTGTATAATCCAAGTTTAGATATTTCTATCATGCCAAAACATATATATTTTTTTTTTTTAACCAATTTTCCAATCACCTCTAGTCCTTCCTTTCTCCCCAGGCAACTACCAATTAGTAGTCCATTGATTTATATTTTCAGTTCAATTAAAATAAACAAAAATTGTAAAGTAAACAATTTGTGTTTGCTGACAGGGATGGGTCTGGTGTCTTGTTATTTTGCATAAATATTTTTAAGGTTCAGTTATGTTTCATATTATTTCTTCATTGTTGTAGTATTCTTTTGTGTGGATGTAACATACAGTCCAATTGATAGAAATTTGAATGGTTTCCCATTTGTGAAAATTATGAATAGTAATGCTATGAATACATACATATAAAGATGTGTTTTAATTTCTCCTGGAAGTAGTCCCAGGAATAAAATTGTTAGATTGTGTAGTAGCTTATGTTTTACGGTCTAAGACTAGATGAATTGTCTGAGTCCTTTTTTGTATACTTGGATTTGGTTGGCCGGTCCTTTGTCTTTAGTTTTATGATGTCGTTAACTTTCATATAAAGGTATTGCTTTCTTCAGAATGAATTTGAGCAGTAGTCTATCCTGTTGAATTGTCTTCATGCATTTATGAAGAATTAATTTTATTTAAGTATTGGCACCATAAAACAATGTAGGTCAGGGCTTTTGTTTGTAGAATTTTAGGTGCTAATTTTATTTCAAATGGTATGGATTTAGTCATATTCTGTTTTCTCTTGAGCCAGTGTCAGTAATTTGTCTCAATTTGTCCATTTTTATTCAAGTTGATTTTATTTCTTGATAGCAGTTCATATTTCTCCTTATAACCATTTTAGCTTCTCTTCAGTTGGTGATGCCCTTTCTCCCATTACTGAATTGGGCAATTTGTGTTTTCTTTCTTTTGCTCCTGATCAGTCTAGTCATAAAGGTTTACTATTTTGTTCATCTTTTCATTTGATTCTTGCTAATACTATTCCTTCTGCTTGCTTTGGGTTTAGCATGCTTTTGTTTTTCTAATTCTTAAGGTAAAAGTTTGCCTGACATTTTTCATTTTTAGTCATGTTTACAGCTGTAAGTTGCCTTCTATAAACATTGTTAATTATATCCTAAGCTTGTGCTGTGTCTTATTTTTATTCAACTTAAAATATGTTCTGAGTTCCTTTGTGATGTCATCTTTGACTCAAGGATTTTTGTTTGTTTGTGTTTTTTATTTTCAAGTATTGCTTTGCTTTTTATATATATATATATTCCTAATTCACTTATATTACTATTGGAGAAGTTCTTAGTGTCACTGACATGGTTTGGACAATGGACTTAACAAGAATTTGTTTGCATTTTGCTATTGGATTCTTTCAGGTATCTTTTGGGTCAAGTTAGTTGGTAGTGAAGTTAAAATCTTCATTTATCTTTTCTAATTTCCTGCTTACACTTTTATTATTGAGGATGAGATTGACATCTGCCTGTAAACATTAAACTGTCAATTTCATCTTTCTTTCAGTGTTAACCTATTTGGGGACTTTTTTTTTTTAAATTCCATATATTTATATTTGTCATACCTTTCTGCTTAATTGATAGTTCTAATATTATAAAATTTTTGCCCTTTAAAAAAAAAACTTTAAATTTTTAGTCAGTACCATTCCTTAGCATTGTTTTTTTCTATCCTGTTGGCCTTTCTGTATCTTTGAATCTGAGGTGCCTCTCTAGATGGAATATAATCAATGATTTGGTATTGCTTTGTGGGTGGAACTTTTTGAAACACTAAGAACTCACATTGCTCTGGAACCCAGTGGCCTTCCTGTTTCCACTCCCTCAGTACTATGATTCCTGAGTGTGCTACATGCTCAGCTTGGGTATTTTTTTTTTATACAATAGTCAAACAATCTGTCTTTAAGAATACTATGTGCTAGGCTGGAGAGATGGCTCAGAGGTTAAGGGCACTGAATGCTCCTCCAGAGGTCCTGAGTTCAATTCCCAGCAACCACATGGTGGCTCACAACCATCTATAGTGAGATCTAATGCTCTCTTCTGGCCTGCAGGTATATGTGCAGACAGAGTACTATATACCTAATAATAAATAAATAAATCTTTAAAAAACATACTGTGTGCATCTATGATGTGTCTTTTAGTATGGATATGCTTGTGATATGATTTACTTGTGGAAGTCAAAGGACAGTTTTGGGATCTTTCTGTCTACCATGAGGTCTGGAGATGGAGCTCACTCAGGCTATCAGGTTTGTGCCACAAGTGCTTTCACCCGCTGTGCCATCACAATAGCCCCAAGTGATTAAACGCCTTAAAATGGTGTGTTTAATCCATCTATTTATTGTTTTATTTTTTTAATTATGTGTATATACATGTGTGTATCTTGAGTGCTGATGTGTCCAAAGAGTCTGGGAGAGGGTATCACATTCCCTGGAGCTGGCATTATGGGTTGTTATGAACTACCAGGTGAGGGTGTTGGGAACCAAACTTGGTAGCTCTGCAAGAAAAGCATGACTTCTTAACCAATGATGTATCTCTCCAACCGTAAGCCATTTTATTTTTTAATACATGTGCGTGATTCTCTTCTTATTTTGTCATTTTTGATTTCTTTGATTTAAACAAATCTATTTTCCTACTTTTTGTTCACATATTGTGTATCTTATTTATTGCAGTGTACTTGATTTGCTATTAATGCCTCAAGTGTAGCCAACTCCATTTCCTCTCCATAAAGCTATTGTTGTTATATATGTTTTGTTCATTAGTGTAACAGCCTCACGGCAGGGTTTTAATTATTTCTTTCTACAGCATATACCAGCTTAAAGAATAAGGCAAGATTAATAGTATTTTTATTAACCTATACTTTTATCATTTATAATTCTTTTTGTTCTTAGAGATTCAAGTTAACCACCTACTTTTGCTACACCTTTATTATGTAGTCCCTCTGTTTTGCATTACTTCTGTTATGTATATGCATCATTATATATGAAAAGCACAATAGTGTAGTGATATTTCATTCAATAAACTTTAAATTGGAGAGAAAAAAGTGGGGTATATATTTACACTTTTCCTCTATCTGCAGTTGTCTTTGGCAGTTCTGTATTTTCTTCATATGGATTCCAGATACTATCTGGTCCCTTCCTGAAGAATTTCCTTTAGTATCTGACTGTTACTTTTTGCCCCTGAGCCTATAGTGAACATTGTTTTTTCATTCAAATAACCACATTTTATTCTCTGGCCCCGTAGGCCCATAGCCATCTCAGAACGCATTTAGTTCAACTTCCAAGCTTTCCGTAGTCTTTAACAGTTTTAACACTTCAAAAAAGTCAGTAGTTTCTTGAGACTCAAGACACATCATTCCTTCAGATTTGAGCCTTGAGGAAAGGGCTTTGCAGATTGGATAGATGGCCTGTTTAGACAAGCAATAGAAAGGAAATCTCTCCTTTTCTCAGTGATTTCCGTACTATTTTGGCCAATTTCATCTAAGTAGTTACTTGTAGGCCTAACTATTTACAGATTTGGGAGCTGTGGGGAATGGTTCAAGAGGCACAGTGATTGCCTTGGAAACATGAAGATCTAAATTCTATCTCCAGAACACATATAAAAATGGCAGGGAAGGCGGAGACAGAGGATCCTTAGGGTTCTATGGCCAGTGAGTTTACCCTTATCATTGGATTCTAAGCCAATAAGAGACTGTCTCAAAGGAGATAGCGTTCCTGAGGGTGACAACTAAGGTTGTCTTCTGGCTTCCTTGTGCTTCCTTGTGCACATATGTGCACTCCCACATACAAGTCCATGTGCACCACCATGTACAGAAATACATGTATTACATGTATGCATATTCATTAAAAATAAGTACATCTTTTTTGCAAAGTGCAGTGGAGTTCATCGAGTAGGAATAGTGCAAGCTCGCTAAGTGCAACAACGGTTGGGGGAAACCAATAACAGCCTTCTGTTTGTGTACCTGGGACGGGGGCTGTATATGCAGAAAGATGCATCCTTTGTTGCCTGCCTCTTAAAGAAAGGCACAACATGTATGAGCAGTGCCTTTCTATAGTTTTGTCATTAACAGGGAAGTGTTACTTTTTGATGTCCATTATCTTCACTGAAGAGGCTTTGCTTCTAAGGAAAAACTGATCAGAAAATTTATTAATTCCTAGCTTTTACTACTAGTCCCTCATGTGTAAAATGAAAGGGGGAAATGTCTCTTTTAATCTTGTCAGATTCTGTTAACAGTCCTTGTCAATGGTGCTTGTTTACTTTGAGAAGAAAAGACCTTATACCTGGACGGTCCTAATGGCCTGCCTATAGTTGCTTTTGTGATTACAGGAGCTCTTTTTACCCTTATTCATCAAATTAGTAAGCCTTCTTGATTTTTGAGTTTAGCATACTGTTTTCATTGAACGAATAATAGTTAGACTTGAAGTGTAGGGGAATTTAATTCAGTCCTGAGAATAAACTTTGTTATATCAGAGCTGGAGATAGGTCATAATTTTGCCCAACACCAAATATATAACAAAGAAGTTTGAGTTTAGGCACATAATTATGCCATGGTCTTTCTCCATGTAAATCAAAATAACATTTTTATCTATCATATTCAGGACTTTAAAGACATTTTTAATGAGAATATTAAGAACATAGAGAAATAGAGCCTCCTGTTTCATTTCCCAGTAGCATTATCTGAAGTGAGAATATTTCTTTGACATGTGTATAAATGGTCTGTTTCCCTCTGCTAAAATGAACTTTTAGAGGGCTAGGCCTACCATATACTATTATCATTTATAACAATGTTTTACATATAATGACATTCAAATAAAAGTACCTTGGGTTATTTTGTTAACAGTCAGTCTCAAGGTTAGATGACTTTGTCTTCCCTCTGTGGCTTACAATAATGTGCCTAAAGAAGCACATGATAAATTCTGTATCTTTACTGAACGATCATTGTTAGGTATTTACTTACTTGGAATTGGTAGCCTGACTGGGTTTCCTAGAAAAATCAGCTAATTACGAAGTACTGCTTATATGTAGGAACCCAACCATAATTTTCTTTATCATCAGATAATTAAGTTTAGAAGAGGTGGACAGACAGACTTAAAAATGAATTTATTCACTTACATTGTGTGTGTATGTGTGTATGGCTGTTTTGTCTACATGTATGTAAAAGTACTACTGAATGTGTGCCTGGTGCCTGCAGAGGCCAGAGAAGAGCGTTCGATTTCCTGGAACTGTAGATACAACAATTGTAAGACACTATGTAAGTGCTGGGAACTGAACCTGGGTCTTCTGCGAGAATAGCAAGTGCTCTTACCATCTGAGCTACCTATCCCCAGTGTGTTTGTTTTTGTTAAAAAGGTAAAACCAGATCTTATAGATTATTTACATCAAGAACATTTCATTCCCAGTCCCCCCCCCCTTTTTTTTTGTAATATCTGGGGGCATTTTTTGATAGTTAAAAATGGGGAGAGGAGCCAGGTGTGGTGGCGCATGCTTGTTATCTCAGCACTCAGGGAGGCAGAGGCAGGCACATCTCTGTGAGTTCAAGGCCAGCATGGTCTACAAAAATGAGTCCAGGACAGCCAAGGCTACACATATAGAGAAACCCTGTCTCAGAAAACAAATCAAACCAAATGGGGAGATGAAAAGGTGCCCCTGGCAACTATTGGGTAGAGGCTAGAAATGCTGCTTAAATTTTATAGTAAATGGGTGAATGGGACATTTCCTTTTAATAAAGAACCGTCTGGGTGAGCCTGGAGGAGGGGTGAGGAAGAAGTGCATAGCTGGCGTGAATGGAGATTTGGCCCAGATTATGATAATTAGTGATGCTCCCCGTTTTCCTGGGTGAGAAGGTGCCTTCTGAGATGGTGGCAGCCACACTGGCAGAATTGGATGTTAATCTGCAGGTGCTCGAGGACCAGTTCCTCTAGGAAAAGGCCTTTCTTGTTGAGATGTGGACAAGGGTCCCACATCTCCCTGGCCAACTTGGTAACCATCACAGGACTGATGTATCCTGTAGGTGGTGGCTGCTTAGCCTTTGAAGGGCATCCCAGGCTGGCGAGTGGAGGCAGCAATGGGCGTGGACCTCTTCCAGGAGGCCCATGAAGTCATCCTGAAGATGAAGGACTCTCCACCTGCCAAACCCATCATAAAGCAGAGTGCTGGCCATGACCTAGTGAGTTCAAAAGCTTCACCCTTGCACCAGCCATGGCAGTTCACAAAGTACTTGCATTACACTAGATATGCATCCTAGCCTCACCACATAATGGTTCTCAGGCCCAGCTCTATCTTTACCCTTTTTCCGGGATAGCCACACATGATCACAGTGATGATTACTGCCTTTCACTTTGAGTTCTAGTAATAAATCTTTGAGCCTAAAAAAAGAAAAGAAAAGAAAAGACCCATCTGGGGATGGGGACATGGCTCAGTAGGTAAAATATTTGCTATATAAGTAAGTGCTCAGTTCCCTAGTATTGCATAACAGCCAGGTGTGGTGGTGTGTGTCTATAACCCCGTGCTAAGGGTCAAGACAGGCAGTTCTCTGGGGCTTGCTGGCCAACTAGTCCAAAATAATGAGCTAGGTTTAGTCATAAGCCTTTTCTCAAAAAGTAGTGAAGGGTCTAGTTAGCTCAATGGTTAAGAACACTTGCTGCTCTTCCAGAAGACTAGAGTTTAGTTCCTAGCACTCACATCTGGCAACTCACAGCCGCTCATAACTCTAGCTCTGAGGGATCCAATCCTGTCTTTTGACCTCCATGGACACCCTTACACACATGGTACACACATACACACATAAAGAAAAGTAATAGAAATCTTAAAGAACGACACTAAGATTTCCTATTAGAACAACTACAGTAATCCCACAAGCTTACATTATGGCATGCTATCCAGACATGAAGAACGTTGTCCAACATGAAAGGCTTTGTGCTTACTGTGGGACTTTACCTGGTATGAATATAAGTCAGCCTGGATGAACGTGTTTGTTGCAATGGTCACAAAAAGGAAGATGACACTTGTTGGTCCATGAAATAATAGTGACTACTAAGGATAGTTGGTGACACTGGCAGACATATGGTTCAGTGTTTCTTGAGGGAGAACTAGAGTTTTCTAGGAGATCTGATGTTTTCTTGCAGCCTCCACAGGCGCGCGCGCGCAAACACACACACACACACACACACACACACACACACACACACACACACACACACACACACACACCCTACACACACACACACACACACACACACCCCCTACCAGGGCATATGCATACACAAACACAGATAAAAGTCTTCTTGTTTTTAATTTCTTGTTTGTTTCTTTATTTTAAAGTCTTCTTAAAATAAGGTGAAGAAGGAATTAAGAAAGGCGTCACAGTGTTAACCTTTGGCCTCCACACATGCCCTCACAAGTGAGTGTGTACGTACACACACACACACACACACACACACACTCTCTCTCTCACCCCACATGAGTGGAGGTGGGAAGAACTATCTGATTTAAAGTTTAGTATTGCTGAGTTTGAGAACTTGGCCACACACTCCGTGTCTTAATTATGTGGGTATGCGTTCGGATGTGTGTATTCATGGATACATACAGACACACTCGCTTTTGGCAGAATTGTATGTCTCATACATACATACTCATACCTGTAAGTGTTTTGTTTTTTAGGAAGTAGGTCATTCTAAGAGTTTAATTTGCTTTTATATACTAAGGAGTTTGATTGTGGCCTTGTTTGGGAGGTGCCCTTGACCATTCAGTAATTTGTTTGGACTTAGAGGTCTCAGCAAAACAGTTAAATTAACAATTTGGTTTATTACATCAGAGGAATACAGGTTTAACCTACCAATAGATAAAAGTGCACAGGCCTGGTTCCAGGAGACTTTTAGGCACAAGGTATCAGTTGTCCTCTTCTATAGACATAGTCGGTAAATGCTTGCTTCTCCCAACAGTGATGCAAGACAAAACTTCCAGAGGTTTACTGACTAGTAATACCCACCTCAGCCTTGATGCACAGTAATTGTTTTGGATAATCAATCACAGGTAGGGTCAGCCACCTATGTGGCTGATCTTAATCTTCATCCTCTTCAGGGGTAAATCAAATGCCCTATGGCCTAAAGGGCTAAACATAAATATTATTGCTTAGACTCAGGTCTAAACAAAGACCTCTAGAGTTTTTGTTTCTTTGTTAGTTTGTCATTTTATTTTGTTCTTAGCAAGTAGGTCATTCTAAGAATTTTCCTTCAAGATTAGTAAAGGCCAAACCTTTCTTTGACTGAAGTTAGTTTTTTCACTGGACACTGTGGGCATCATTGTTTTTTTCCTTTGGAAACAAATAGCTACCAAAGGGCTGCAGAGATGTTAACTTGCACTTGGAAGACCTGAGTTCTGCATCCATACTGAGTGGACCTTCAGTTCCCAGCAGTCTGACACCCTCTTCTGGCCTCTGGGCATTCAAACACATGTATATATATATACACACATCCATGAAGGAACACATGCACATAAATAAAACAATTTTTTTTAAGTAATAACAATAATAATTATAGTACCTGAGTAATTCTCAGAGGTTAGTTTAAGGCCCAGTAATAGATATAGGTTACTTTGTATCCACCCATCTATTGCTTAAGAGATTTGTTTGTCCATTGAAAGCAGTTGTTTTTGAAAGCATGCTTCATGAACCCCTAGTCTGCTTTACTCTGGGGTGAGATTTTCACATAAGAATTAAATGTTACATGCTTCTTGTACTTTCTTGAAATTTGTACTAGTGGTACAAAAGTTGTGGTGCTTACTGTGTATCTTGTTAGGTATCAAGGTGATGTGTCTTAGTTACTGTGCTATGGCTGTGAGGAGACACCATGACCAAGGTAACACCTATAAGAGAAAGCATTTAACTGGGGGCTGGCTTACAGTTTCAGAAAGTGAGTCCATGACCATCGTGGCAGGAAACAGACAAGCATGGCATTGGAGCAGTAGCTGAGAACTTTACATCCTGATCCACAGGCAGCTGGCAGAGACAGACAGCTGGGCCTGATGTGGCCTTTGAAATCTTCAGCAGCACACCTCTTCCAGCAAGGCCACACCTGCTGATTCCTCACAAACAGTTCCACTCCCCTTTGACTAAGCGTTCAAATATGCAAGCCTATGGAGGCCATTCTCATTCAAACTGCCACGTGGTGGCATATTCCATCTCCACACAAAGAAATGAAAAGACAAGTAGAAAAGATTTTGATTACATTTAACTCTTGGATATATGGAAAATAAAATGCTTGAGTACATCATAGGAGAAGCATAACCTAAACTAGATTTGAAAAAAAAAAATGCAGCTAGGCATAGTGGTGCATGCCTTTAATCCCAGCACTCGGAAGTCAGAGGCGGGCAGAGCTCTGTGAGTTCAAGACCAGCCTGGTCTAAAAAGTGAGTCCTGGATAGCCAGGGCTATACAGAGAAACCCTGTCTCGAAACAAGCAAACAAACAAACAAACAAAAATGCATTTTTTTCTTCTAAGAACTGACAAATCAGACTCAGACATTCCATTGAAAAGGAAAAAAAGGTAAATTTATTACTTCAAGAAATATAGCTACCAATATTTCTTACAATCAAAAATGAGAACTTTAAAACAAATTATAATTGGAGAGATCAGTACTGTCCACCTATGCTTAACTTTACAGTATTTATAGACTGGTTATTGGCACTAACAATTGTGTGTTTTGTTATTGTTTTTTTGTGTGTGTGTGGAAGGGGTGGTATTATATATAATGAAAAGTATCAGTAATTGGAAGATTTGTCTACTTCAGTAAACTGGCATTTTCTATATTATTGATGCCTGGTGTTATTAAATCACATGCAGGTAAAAGATCTATTCAAAGTATATAGTAGTATATATTGTATTGTATTGTATTGTATCTATATATTCTTTTCAACACTAGGGAATCAAACTCAGCGTTTTGTGTAATATCTACCCAAGTGCTTTACTACCAGCCAGTAGATGTTAATGAAGTATGAAAAGTTCATTGATGAGTTTCCATTGCAGCCAGAGATATCACTGTATCAATAAATATTACTTGTCAGGTTCTGATGTAGTTCAGAGAAAATCCACAATTACCTGAAGAAGATTTTAAATGCGGCCATTTTCTATCTACTTATGGATACAGATTTTCTTTGTACAGTTGAGTCAGGATGACTTACTGCCACAGATTGGATGCAGAAACAGCTGTAAGACTCTTGCTTTTTTTGTTAAGCTAGTCAGACATTAAAGAGTTTGTGAAAAGTTAAGGGCGTGCTACTCACCTCATTTTGTTTGTTTCATTTTGTTTGTTTTTTGAGACAGGGTTTCTCTGTATAGCCCTGGCTGTCCTGGGTCTCTTTGTAGACCAGGCTGTCCTAGAACTTAACAGAGATCTACCTGCCTCTGCCTCCTGAGTGCTGAGATTACAAGGGTGCACCACCACACTCATCTTACGTCATTTTTAATAATTAAAAAAACTTTCAGTTATTTACATATATATATTTCAGTTTTAATTCTGAATATAGTAGCTATCAAAAGATTTAACTTGCACAAGCAAAAACTCTTTCAGCTTCTTAGGAATTTTAAAATGTGAAGGGCTTAGGAGATCACAGATGGCCCAGTAAGAAGTGTCCCTTAGGAAGTTTGGAACAAGCTTTTCTTTTTTGTTGGTTTAGGCTGCCACAGGCTAGATTTAAATTCATGGGACTTTGATGAACTCACATACTTGCCCCTGTGCGTGTGGCCTGAATATAGTTTTAAAAAAATAATTTATCTTTGTTTTATATGCATTGGTGTTTTGTTTGCATGTGTATCTGTGAGAAGGTGTTGGATCCCCTGGAACTGGAGTTACTGACAGTTGTGAGCTGCCATGTGGGTGCTGGAAGTTGAACCCTGGTCTTTCGGAAGAGCAGCCCATGCTCTTAGCCATGAGGCCCTGGCCCATAATATAATTTTAATAAATGAAATTTAGGGCATAATTTAATAATGATCAATACATTCTGGCTTTATGTGGCTCAAAAATGTATAAATCAGATGATTAAAAAATTAAAGAATGAAAAATAAAATTAGAAGGTGGTGAATGAATTATTTTCTAGGTTGTAATAGGTGATTATGGGGAAAACTTTATGTTATGAATGTTGCAGAGAAGCAAGATAAAGTTTGACACCTTAAAGGCAAAAAATTGTATACTGGTAAAAAGAGAATAATAAAGGACATTTAATTTTTGACACATTACATCTTTATTCTAACCTTCAACAAAGATAGTAGGCTGTTTTGAAAAACCTGGAAAATATTCTGTGCAGGTTTTCCTTTTGTTCTTTGTGAGTTTCACATCATGCATTCTAGTCTTGCTCATCTCCCTGTTCCCTCATAGCTGCCCTTTGCCCTTGCAATCTTCCCCCAAAATAAAACACTCAACAACAAAGCATAGAAGACATCTTACCATGGAAGCTGTATCTCACTCATCCTGAGACTGGCAGGAGTAGAATTCCTCCCTCCCTGCCTTGGACCTGCATGTTCCGACAAACGTAGCCTTATGACCCTCACCTCTGCCACCCTTGGGGTAGTCAAGTAGCCTGGCAGCCTGGCTATAAGGTTAAACGTCCTCTGTCCTTATAAGGTCATGTCCAGTACTGGAATTCCTCTTCATGCAAATAAGGCATTCCTAGCACCTTGGCCCCTGGCCAATGATATAAACTCACCCTGAAAGCCTCTACCCACTCCCTAAAGGTTTAGGTAGCCTTTGTTCCCCCAACTAAACTAGCTGCTCAATGAAGCCCGCCCCCAAGAGTCTGTTCTTACAGCCACCTGAGGTCTCATCACCCCCAGCCTTTCCTGCCTCACTTTCCATTTCAGCCCATCAGTCTGATTACAGGTGATTATGCCATTAAGGGAATGGGGTTAGAGTGGGAAGAACATTAGTCCTAGGGGCTGGCTCACCTGTGTGTGCCCTAATCCCCCCCATTCCCCAACCTGCTAAGGTTCAGCTCTGCTGTGCTGTTTAGGCACATACTCTCCCAAGTGCTGCAGCTGGTGAGAGGCAGAGCTAGCTGTCCCAGGCTCATAACCCTGTGGGCAGCTTTCCTGACTGCTGGAGGTGGCAGAGGGCTGGGGATGGGGGTAAACATCACCTCTGCACCTGTGCCCACCCCACGGCAGATCAGCGGTGGAGTCAGCCCTCCCACACTCATGCCCTTGGGGCCAGCTCTCCATAACTCCGCATCCATTCAGGGGCAGGGCCAGTTCTGCACAGCCCCTGGACGTCCACGTGGTCCCTGGGTGTCTGCCCTGACAGGGACATCCCCAAGTTCTCTAGTGGTAATATAAGGCATGGACATCAGCACTGACCCCAGCCAAGCAGTAGCCATGGACTCAGACATGGCCCTCAGCGGTGCCTCAGGCTGTGACCTCACCATGGCCCCAGATGACAGGGCTGGCCACTCATAAAACAAGCTACTTTTCTCTACCCTCAAGTTTCCAGTTCCATCTCTCTTCATAGTGCTCAAGCTGCTCCACTTCTCTTTCTCTCTCATCTGCCCACCACATACTCACACATTGTGGCGGCTCCTCCTACAGGCTGGCCACCTGGCTGGCAGACCTCTGGATGACATCCTTCTTCCAAGCGGCACGATGTGGCAACAAGAAGGTATTTGTACATGCCTGTGCTGTTGCTGGAGGGCAGGTCTGTTCGTGGAGTGGCAGTCCACAGGTCTCTGACTTTCTCCTCCCTCACTGCACTGCATGGACTTGATTTGGTTTGATTTGATTTTTATGAGTCCTAGGCATAAAAAAGCTTGGCCACCAAGATGGACATGAAGCTAGGATGAACAAAGGACTGCCATCTGCTTTGCCCCTGACTGCAAGATGCCGCTTTGCCCATTGCCAGGGGGGTATCTCTATAGTTTTAGTGAATAAATGAGTTATTGTTGTTGTTATGTTTTTTTTGAGACAGGATTTCTCTGTGTAGCGTTGGTCATCGTAGCACTTGCTTTGTAGACCAGGCTGGCCTTGAACTCAGAGATTCACCTGCCTCTGCCTTAGAGGTATGCACCATCATGCCCAGATTCTTCCATATTTCTTATCTCCATATAATTATCAGGATTGCCTTGATTTAGAATCCTGCTTATACTCTTTTGAAAAGAAAAGGATGTTTGGTCTGATTTTAAGTAAGACTTTGAGAAATATCTGTAAAGCCATCGAAAAAGTACTCCCTATAAAGCTATGAAGATTTCTGTATTAGTAATGGTTCTTTATAGGAACAGAACTGATAGAATGAATCTATGTAAGTATTAAAAGAGGATTTATTAAAGTGGCTTACAGGCTGTGGTCTGGTTACTCCTCCCTGTGGAAAGGCCAAGAATCTGCTAGTTTTATTGTTCAGTCCACAAGACTCAATATCTCAGCTGGACTAGGTCTGGGTTGGAGTCCCAAGGAAGTAGTTTTTAATGCCAGTGAAGGAATTCTTCAGCTGCAGAGTGAAGGCAAGCAAGCAAAAAGCAGAAAGCTTCTTCATGTCCTTTTAAATGGGCTGCCACGAGGAGGTGTGGCCCAGATTTAGGGTGAGTCTTTCCACCTCATGTATTCGTTTCTGTGCTTTCATAAACTTTCTTTTTTTCTGTTATTTTTGTGTTTGCTGCACTGTAGAGTGCTTGCCATGAATCTCATTAGTTAGTGTTTGCCTTAATTGTTCTTATTTTTCATCAATTCTTAAGAGATGACTGCTGGGCATAGCAATCTTGGTTGACAGTGTTTGCTTTGCTTTGAGGTATTGAAATATTCCATTCCAGCCAGGAGTGGTGGCACATACCTTTAATCCCAGTCTCTGGAGGCAGAGGCAGGCGGATCACTGTGAGTTCCAGGCCAGCCTGGTGTACAAAGCAAGTCTAGTACAGCCAAGGCTACACAGAGAAACCCTGTCTTGGGAAAAAAACAAAAGAGCTATTCCATCCCATGTTTTCTTGGCTTTTAATTAGGGTTGCTGATGAGAGATTTGATGCTATCCTGATGGATTTCCCTTTGTGAGCTGGCATTTTTCTTACAACTTTTAATATTATTTTCTTTGTATATTTGACATTGTGTCTGCTGTGTTGTTTAGAGGTTCATTTGTAGTCATATTCTAAATACTGTTTGTATTTGGATGTCCATATTTTTCTCAATATTTTGTCTGTTTTTGTTTTGTTTTGTTTCGGTTTTCGGGACAGGGTTTCTCTGTGTATCAGCTCTGGCTGTCCTGGAACTCGCTGTGTAGACCAGGCTGGGCTTGAACTCACTGAGATCCACCTGCTTCTGCCTCACAAGTGCTGGGATTAAAGGCCTGGCCACCATCACCTGGCATTTTGTCTGGTGATTTTTTTTTTTTTTTTTTGCTACAGTTTTATTGACTGCGTTGTATCTTTAGATTACCTTAGTTTCGTCTGTTCCACATATTCTTAGGTGATTTTTTTTTCTTTTTTTTTTAGTAGTTAATTAAATACTTTGTAAACTGAGACCAGTATACTGACTTTAGAGGAAACCATTTCTTCACGTTGTATTTTACCATCTCAGCAAAGGTTATGCCAAGTGCCAGAACATTCCTTTTTACTTGTCATAATGGTATTGGGTGAAGGTGGGGACAGCTTCTTCCACTTCAGGAAAGTCATGTTCATGTCTCAATACACCTTGCTTTAATGAACTCCAAAATTCCTGAGGACATTTTACCCACATATTCCCCTTTCCTCATGAGGTCCTGCCTCACTTTTCCACCAATCAAATCTGCGATGCTTTAAACCCAATTCTATTCAGTTGAGTGACATAGAAAACATCTCAGTTCAATGTATACCTTTGGGACTAAACAATGTTGAACAGTGTAGGTGAAGATTTTCAAGGAAGTTTTGACAGAAACATTAAGAATGACATTTGAATTCAAATCCAGAAAAAGTGCTACTGGGAGATAGTGAGGTCTTAGCCAATATAAGAAAGGGTTGGGAATGACCTTTTAAACACAGCTCTGTAAGGACTCTGTATACTCAACAGAAGCTTTGGCCAATAAATTCTGGGTCTGCTGAACCAGATAGCCTGAAGGCTACACAGTGTGTGAAGCTCCATCATCGAGTACTCTTTAGTATATTGTAGTTGTCCTTATGAGCTCTTCAATTCAAGGAAGTGCTTAGGACGCTTGCTCTTCTGACTGGAGGTGGGGAAGTATGTGACCTGGATGGCGACTGGGTTAGGTCTTTGGCTGCTGACTGGTGGTGTCTCTGAAAGCTCCCAATTCATGCTTTGACCACAGTGGCCACTGACACCACAAGTACTCACTTTGGCCAAAGACCCCCTGTCCCATAGCAGGCTGTCTCATACCCATCCAGGAGAGTATCAGTAAGGGCCTTGCAAACTCCCTTGAAAGGAGTGCTAGTGTTCTGTAGATCTAGGAAGTAGGAGTGGAAATTCTTACCCAGTAAAGAACAGGGATGCCGGCCTTCAGCATGAGATGGGATCTCAGAGGCATGGATGGCATCTAGAGCTTTTATCCTGTATAGATAGTTGTAGCAACGTTGAGTTCCCTGGGTTTCCAGCTGCAATAGACTAGTGTCATCATCTGCAAGGAGCTGGGGTTTATACTTGATATGGTAAACCTTGGGTAGTCAAATATTGGTCTTTTAAGCCCTTGGGGGGCATTGTGTCCCACGGGAACATAAGGTCTTTTTCTAGATTTCATTGCAAAGTGCATGATAAGCCATCACAAGCACCGCATTCACTCTGGCTAGCTAGTTACTGCTAGACGCCATCTCTTTTCTCACCGTGAAGCCCACTAGGCTACTCCCACTACGCTTGCACTTTAGCCCAGGCTCAGCAGAAGCCAGGGCACCTAGTTCCCTGGAGCTCTCCAGCCGTTTCCATTTGGTTTTGGGGAAAGCGATTCTTAGGTGATTTTCACTTCACTATTATCCCAGGGTTCCTAAATGTTGCAAGCCTTACTTTACCCCCTTATGTATGAATGAAAATGCTGTTCTAACCTTGACCCTATCCTTGATACTTTGAACTTTGTCCTATCTCGTCTTGTCTGTTGATGATACTTTCACTGTGGTGTGTGTGTGTTTGATCCATTCATACTTACATTGACAGCATTTCTGTGGTTCTTTTTCAAAAAGAATCTTTGTTTCTTTTCTGAAAATTTCCTTCATGTTTTTCTCCTCCAAATTAATGACTGGTTTATCTGCTTTGCTAACTTTCATGTATAGGTTCTGAAGTGATTTCTTCCTTTTCATTCATCTGCCTGGGTCCTGTAAGCATCGATCCCTTTTGAAAATAGAAATTTGAAGTCTTTTTCTGGCATTTCAAAGATCTCATCTGTGTTTTCCATTTTATAGTGGGTTGTTTCATTTTGTGTTCGTGTTTCTTTGTTGTGGTTTGTACTTCTCTTGGGATGGCTGTATAGCTTTAATTTTTTCCCTTTTCTCTTGTTTTGTGGGAATCTTCGTGGTGAGCTGTCTTCACTTAGATCTGTGGTCATTGCTATTATTGACTGGGGAACTTGACAGCATCCCCAGGGTGGAATTGGCAGTAGAAGACAGTTGTGTACTTCGCTTGTGTTGTGTGTAAGATTCAGAGGTAATAGTACTGGAATACTGACGGGAAGAAAGAGTAGTTTAAGTAGTGAAGTGAGAGAGAAAGGCATAGGGACGAGAAGTAATACCCGAACAAGAAGAAAAGCATATGGGTTAGAGGTATAAGAAAATAGTTTACACCATGACCAGAGAAAGAAAAGGATGTTTGAACTGAGGAGATGGCTCAGAGGGTAAGAGCATTCACTGTACAAAAATTAGAACCTGAGTTCAAATCCCTAAGCATTGGTGTAAAAGTCAGACAGGACTGTTAGCCTGTAACCTTGACATTGGAGGGAGGAGACAGACAGGTCCTTGGGGCTTGCTTGCCCACCAACCTGGATGACATGTGAGCTTGAAGCTGAGTGAGAGACCCTGCTTCAAAGGAAAATCATGATGGAGTAGGATACCTGACATCTGTCTCAGATTTCTGCGTGTGTACGTTCATCCTCCTGCCAGACAAACCGTGTATGTGTGTGTATGATATCACACATGGAAAAAATAGAAAGGGATTCATAAAAGCCTATTTGAGCAAGATGCAAGGTAAAACACTAAGTGAAAGTTTAAAGTACAGAAATATAAAATTTAAAAGTTTTAAACAGAATGAAATAATCTTAGTATTCCTTCCTAGTTGTAATGATGTGGTTTCTTCCTCTCCTTTGACTGTCTTGTAGAATTATCTATGAAATGTTCAAGATAAGTCAGTATCTCATGTTGAGGGGAATTTCCTTGTGGGAAGACCACTTCTAGAATTCCTAAGGTCACCCTGCCACCAATTATAACTTTGTCCCTATGTCTTTAGAATTGTGCTTTCCAAGTGCCTGTCCATATTACTTTTGTCACTGGGAAATCTTTTCCAGCCTGTTCCTCAGAAAACTATGCCAGATTCCCCAAATATTTCCCCATTCCTTCGTAACTCTTTCATCTAGGCAGTGAGGAGGATTTTGGCAGCCTTTCCAGACTTTATCTTCTTGTCTCTGTCTCTGTCTTCAGAGCCTGCTCTATGTCAGTAGTCTTTGCTCATAGTGTAGCCAGGTTCTGGTTCCAGCCCCCCAGCCTGAACAGTCTATCCCAGCTCCCCCTGGGTGTATGGGGGAGTGCCTCCTTTTAGCTGATACCTGTCCCAGGCTTAGCTGTTGCTTTGTGGTCAAGCCCCACTTTGGTTTAATCCTTTTTTCTTGACTTTTTTTTTGAATAGGTTATTTCACCAGGGGCAGTCCTAGCATACTCCAGCATGACTCTTTCTGTTTTGGATTATCTCAGCCTTATTTAAGGTTTTTTGTGTTGGAGTTTTTGTTGTAGTTTGTTTTGCTTTCTAGTTCTGTAAAGAATGTTGCTGTAATCTTGATGCTGGTCACATTGAATCTTTAGATCACTTTAGATAATGTAGTCATTTTTCACAGTATCAATTCAGTATGTAACTTAGTACCTGAGCATTGGAAATGCTCTTACCCAGCTAAGTACCTTCAGCTTTTTAGTGTTTTAAAGTTGTCACTGTAGAAGTTTTCTACCTATTTGCTTATGTGTATTCCTAGGTCTTTTATTTATTTTTATTTTGAGGCTATCATGAATGGGATTTGTTCCTGATTTCTTTTTTTTTCTTTTTTTTTTACTTAAGCAGTCTTTCATGAGAGCTGTGCGTGAGAGGCCTCTACTCCTGCATCTTCTCCATCATTTCCTCCTTGTATTTACCCTTCTCCTTTCCTACTTGTCAGGACTTGGCTTTCCTTTCCAGGATCTTCTTCTGGTCTTTGTCCAGCTTTAGCCTGGTGATGACCACCTTGCTGGGGTGGATGCCCAGGTGGACAGTTGTGCCGTTAGCCTTTTCTCACTGCACTCGTCAATGTAGATGATGTATTTTTTCCTGTATACCTGGACCACTTTGCCAATCTGCTGGCCTTTGTAGTGTCCTCAGACAACCTGAACTTCATCGTCCTTTCGAATGGGCATGGACCGGACGTTATACTTCTGTCTCAGCTCTTTGGAAAGAGGGGAAGACATGATCTTCCTCCGAATGTGAGAGGGGGCATTGAAATGGCGTTTGTGGTTCTTGCTCTGGTCAGAAGTGACGAAGGGGTTGAACTTCATTTTGGTGGCTGTGATCCAGCGATGGCCGCAAAAGGAAAGAGCTTTTTCCTGATTTATATCCCAGAAAGTTTATTATTGATATGCAAGAAGACAATGGAAGTTTTACATTGATTCTGCACTCAACTAATTTGCTGAAAATGTGTTTAGAGCTGAATTTTCTGATAGTCGAAAGGGTCTTTTAAATAAAGTGTTATGTCTGCAAGTAGAGATTTGACTTGTTTGGGTTTTTGGTTTTTTTTGTTGTTGTTGTTTTGTTTTGTTTTTGAGACAAGGTTTCTCTTATGTATTCCTGGCTGTTCTGGAACTCACTTTGTAGACCAGGCTGGTCTTGAGATCCACCTGCCTCTGCCTCCTGAGTGCTGGGATTAAAGGCGTGGTCCACTACACCCCACTGGGATTTGACTTATTTTGTATTTGTCTCTCTTATTTCTCTCTCTCATCTCATCTTACTGCTTGAGCACTATGTTAATTATATGTGGAGAAAGTGGACATCTGTGACAAGCTCCTTATTTGAGAAGGAATGCTTTTAATCTTCCCCATTTGCTGTAATATTGACTATAGTTTACATGCAACTTTATTATGTTAAGTTCTGCTTTACGGTTCTTCAGTGCTTGTATCCTGAAAGAATGTTGAGTTTTGTCAAAGGCCTTTTCTGTATCAATTGAGATGGTCATTATGATTTTTATCCTTAAGTCTCTTCATTGTTTTATGTATGTTGGACCATCCTTGTGTCCCTTGAATGGAACTAACTTACACATGGTATAATTCTTAATGTAGTCTTTAATTCAATTTGCAGGTATTTTATTGAGACTTTTTTTTTCCTCTCTATTTCTTTTCTTTTTTGAGAGGAGGCCTATGTCGACCTGGCTGTCCTGGAGCTCACTTATGTAGACCAGCCTGACCTCAAATTCACAGAGCTCTTGCCACCTTCCAAGGCCTAGTTTGAGGAACATTAGTGTTGGCTGCTCTTCTCTAAAGCTTTGGTAGAATTTGACAGTGACACTGTTTAAGCAAGGGTCTTGTTGTGGGACTGTATTACTGCCTCAGTACTGCATTGCACTGCATAACTTTATGTTATCTTAGTAGGTCCTATGTGTAGAAATGTATCCATTTCATTTAGATTTTCCAGTTTGGGATAATAGAAGTTTTGAAAGCGTTCCTCTTTTCTTTTTCTTTCTTTCTTTTTTTTTTTTTTTAACCTTAACTCTAACCCTAACCACCCTAACCACCCTAACCACCACCCTAACCCTAACCCTAAAACCCTAACCCTAACCCTAAAACCCTAACCCTAACCCTAAAACCCTAACCCTATGGATTTCTTTAGTATTTGTTGTAGTGTCTTTATTTTTTTCAGCTGTTCATTAAGTTGAGTGTTTCCCTTTGTTTAGATTTGTTTGGTTAGGAGTTTGTCAGTTTTGTTTATTTTGCCAAAGAGCCAACTTCATTGATTCTTTGTATTTTATTCTCCATTAAAAAAAAAAAAAAAATTTACCCTAATTTACTTCTGTCTACTGGTAATGGATTTGGTTTGTTTTTCTAAGACCTTGAAGTATGTCACTGAGCTGTTTACTTGAGATCGCTCTGTTTTTAAATGTAAGCTATCCACTTCCTGTTAGGAAATGCCTTTGCTGTATCTCAAAGGTTCAGATGATTTGTGCTTTTAATTTTCTTTTAATCTAGGAGTTTATACTTTTTTCCTTAATTTCAAATATTTAGAGAGTCACAGAAAATTCCATGGGCTGCTGAGATTTTCCCCAGCTGTTGAATGGAATCTTCTGTAAATGTGTGTTAAGTGCATTTAACCTATGGTGTGATTAACTTTGAATTTTCTTTGTTGATTTTTTTTTTTTAAATTAAGCCTGGAGCAATTATCTATTGATGGAGTAAGATATTGACATCACAGACTATTAGTGTATCTGTTCTCTTATTTGTGGTAGCATTTGCTTTATGAAATTGGGAACCCCAACATTTATTGCATATGCATTTCAAAATGTTATGTTGCGCGCGCGCACACGTGCGCACGCGCGTGTGTGTGTGTGTATGTGCGTGTCTGTGTGTGTCTGTGTATGTCTGTGTGTGTCTGTGTCTTACTTGCATGTCTGGTGCCCTCAGAGGCCAGAAGAGAGAAACAGATTCCCTGGAACTGGAGTTACAGAAGGTTGTGGGCCGGCTGCCAAGAGGGTGCTGGGAATTGGACCTGGGTTCTCTGCAAGAACAGCTGGTGCTGTTAACTACTGAGCCATCTCTCCAGCTCCAGAAAATGGTCTATCTTCTTAATGAATTATAGTGGCTGCCTTTATCTCTTCTGACTGGTTTTGGATCAAATTCTTTGACTTTATCTTATTTTATTTTTTCCAGTAGTAAACTGCCTGTTTTTCATGGCTGGAGTTCTAGTTCCGTTGAGAGGAGAAAACAAACTGTTGTAATAGCAACATCAAACTGAGTAGATGTAGAAATAGATTTAAATATTGGTTGTAGGAAAAGTGGAGGGTGGTTCAGTGGTTAAGATTTTCTTCCTAGTGCCCACATCAGGTTGCTTACAATCACCTGTCCTCCAGGGTTAGGGACCCCATATGCTTTTTTTTTAAACCTCCAAGGCACCAGCACTCATGCTTCAGTGCACATATGTATCCCAAATTTAAATAAGAAATGTATCTTTTGAAGCCCATTAATAGATCAATCCTCAGTGACCATAGAATAGAAAATGACATCCCCCTCCAAAAACAACAACAACCAACAAACAAAACCCAGCCAATTGTGGTGGCACACGCCTTTAAGTCCAGCACTAAGGAGGCAGCGGCAGGTGGATCCTGTGAGTTTGAGGCCAGCCTGGTCTACAGAGTGAGTCTAGGACAGCCAAGGCTACATAGAGAAACCCTGTCTCGGAAAAAAAAAAAAAGAAAAAATGAATGTTATGAAGGACAGGTGGAAAGAGCAGCATATTTTTAAAGCAAGGAAATGATAGAACAATTAAACAAGGCAACATTAGATAAATATAAAGTGTTTATAAAAATAAAAACAAAGGCTTAAAAAACAAATTCAAAATATTAGTAGCATATTGTAGTAGGTCACCATTATGCCATTATGTTTTCAGGTGGTTTTTCCTCCTATTCCTTAGCTCCCAAACTAACGACTCACTAAATATTATACAAATATGTAGACCATAAAGCTAGACTCTTCTCTAACTAACTCATAACTTAAATTAACCCATTATACTACCCTAAATTCTGCCGTGTGGTTGGTTACCTGAGCTTAGGCACCACACTTCCCATCTTCCTTCCATCTTGGCAGCGGAATCTCTCCAACCTGGCTCTATCCGGGGAAGTCTCACCCGTTTCCTGCCTCATCCATAGGCCATAGTTTTTTTTTAATTGACAGGTATTTCATCCATACAGAACACAAGAGATTCCTTCTACAAAATATAGTAAAGATGAAAAAGGGCAAACGTGGTAAAAGTAAAGATGAAATGCTAGTATGGCTTCTTCTTGGGTCTCCTCAAATTGGAGTCTGGCAGGTAGATGCTGGGGACAGGGATGGATAAGTCAGGTGAATTTGTAGACTTGTGTTTTTCCTACAGTTTATGCCAGTGTTAAGTCAGTATTTTGGGGTAGGTTTCCTTCTTGCTTTCCCTCTGCCTTCTAGGGAGCTTATCCAGGTGAGGCTGTAAGTCTGTCTGCTTACTGAGCTGTTCTTCTGTTTTTCTTTATTTTTTTTTTTAGCCATCCCATCACTCCCTTTGTGACTTTCTGACTGACACACTCTCCCCCCTCCCCATTATGACCTTTCTCTGGGTCACATGAAAGCAGCTTCTCATCTACCACCTATCTAGAAGTCTTTTGACTTTTTGAAGTAATTGTCTTTTGGGGCCTTGTTTATTTCATTTAACATGATGTCTGTATTGTTGCCAGTGACAAGATTTTCATTTCTCTGAAGACAGAATAGTATGACATTTACACATGCAGATTGAGTATCCCAAATCCAAAATTCCACAGCTTTTTGAATACTTGTACTTTGTGACACTACTTGCAGGCATACGGTCATTGTGTAATTCAAAGGCTGGGTTTCTGTACCCCCCACCCCCAATATCTGGTTGCAATCCTTGTTCTGAGAAGCCTTTGCCTCAATGTTGTGTAAACACTGCTCCCCAATTGTCCCCTGATATGTCAGTGAAGCAGCTTACAGCCAATTGCTGAGCAGGAGAGAGAATATGGCTGGACTTCCTGCCAGCCAGGGGAGGAGGAGGAGATAGAGGAAGAAGTAAGGGAGTTAGCCACCAGAAGAGGTCTTCACATGAGACAAGAGGAGCTCAGCAGGGAGAGATACAAAATGGAAGTATCTCTGGGACGCATGCTGGGTGGAAACCAAATTAGCTTAGAGGGTTAAGAATAGAGTAATAACTGCTTATTTCTTGTGCTGTGAAGCTTGTTTAAATAATATAATAAAGTCTCAATTATTTGTGTGACAGCCATGTTAAGAGAGAAACCGAGAAACAAACACAGTTGTATAAAAATAACCGTAACAACTACTGTTGGAAATTTTCACATCTGACCTCATGTGGTAGGTTACAGTGAAAATGCATATGTGCTAAAAAACACTTTCTCTCTCTTTCCTTTTTTACATTTACATATTTAGTGTGCATATGTAGTGCATGGCTCACAAATTGAGGGCAGAGACAACTTGCAAGAATCATTTCTCTCCTGCCATGTTGGTTCCAGAGATTATTGGAGTTTGTCAAGCTTGGAAACAAGCACCTTTATCTGCTGAGCCATCCTGACAGGCTAAAAGTATTAATATATAAAATTATCTTCACGTTATGTGAAAAGATACATTTGAAACATGTATTTCATGTTTAGACTAGTGGTTTTATCTTCAGGATTGCCTATTCTATATCAATATTACAAATCCTAAAGATCTCAACTCTCAAACATTTCCTGTTCTAAGCATTTTTGTTTTTTGTTTTTTGAGACAGGGTTTTCTCTGTGTAGCCTTGGCTGTCCTGGACTAACTTTGTAGACTAGGCTGGCCTCGAACTCACAGAGGCAGCCTGCCTCTCCTAAGCATTTTGAATAAGAAACGTTCATCTGTTCCTTTATAGTTACTGAGGTTGATTCCATGTCTTAACTTTGTGACTAGTGCTACAATAAACATAGTGCAGATATTGATATACTATTTTCTTTTATATATGTACCCTGTGGTAAAATTGCTGGATCATAGAAAGCTCTGTTTTTATTTATTTATTGACTTATTTACTTATTTATTTATTTTGGTTTTTTGAGACAACAGTTTCTATGTGTAGCCTTGGCTGTCCTGGGCTTGATTTGTAGACTAGAGGCCTGTCTGCTTCTTCCTCCTCAACTGCTGGGATTAAAGGCATGTGCCACCACTTCCAGCTCTGTTTTTATTTTAAATATCTTTTAATCTTGAATTTTACTTGCATGCATGAGAGAGGGGTCAGTGTTGGGTGTTTTTCTCTATTACTCCACTTTATTTTTTGAGACAAGGCCTCTCACTGAACCTGGTACTGAATTGATATTAGTTAAACAATTAACTAGCTGGTTAGCAAGCACCAAGGATCCTCTTTCTGTCTGGCTTTTTGCATGGTTGCTAGGGTTCTGAACTTGGATCTTCAGTGTTACCTGGTAAGCAAGTTTTGGTGTTTTTATTGTTGGGTAACTTTTATACTGGGTGTTGTTGTTGTTTGTTTGTTTGTTTGTTTTTTAAATAACGGTTCTACTAGTATACATACCCACTAGCAGTGTGCAGAGGTTCTCTCTTCTGCACATTCTCACCAACACTTATTTTTTCTCTTTGGTAGTAGTAGTAATTTTCACACACATGAGTAATGCAGTAATAGTTTGTGTTTTAATTTGCCTTTTAAATTTTTAAATAATTTATATGTGTACTGTTTCTTTGCCTGCACGTATGTCTGTGTGAGGGTATCAGATCTTGGAGTTACAGACATCTGTGGGCTGCCATGTGGGTGCTGGGAATTGAACCCAGGTCCTCTAGAACAACAGTCAGTGTCCTTACCCGCTGAGTCATCTCTCCAGCCTTAATTTGCCTATTCCTGATGAGTTTGAGCATTTTTTTCATGTAACTGATGGCCATTTGTATGTCTTCATCGCACAGATGTTTGTGTATTCATTTATTTTTGCTTATTTTGTTGGTTCCTGTGAGACAGGCTGTCACCCAAACTGTCTTAGAAATCATTTACCTGCTGGAGAGATGGCTCAGAGGTTAAGAGCACTGTCTGCTCTTCCAGAGGTCCTGAGTTCAATTCCCAGCAACCACATGGTGGCTCACAACCATCTACAATGTGATCTGATGCCCTCTTCTAGAGTGCAGGTGTACATGCAGGCAGAGCACTTATACATAATAATAAATAAATAAATATTTTTTTAAAAAAATCATTTACCTGAAACAATCCCCTTGCCTTTGCCTTGTTAATGTAGGAACATTTTTTAAAAGGAAATGACTCACAGTGTGCATTGCTTATATAACTGATGGAAGCTCTTTCTAGTCCTAATTTATATTCCATATAATAATTGATCTTCTTCTCCCTTTTCTAGTCCTTCTCAAACTGAGGGGCACTTATCACTGGACTAACACAGTCATTCTCTGGCCATGTACTTGTTTAGCTGCTTGTCCTGTTGTTGCAGCAAAATATCTGACAAAACACTTTTAAGCAGTGGTTTATTTTGGCTCAGAGTTCCAGGGAATACAGTCCATTACAGGCTCTCAGCCTTCCCAGTGCTGGGCCCTTTAATACAGCGCCTCTATTTATGTCGCTACTTCATAACTGTAGTTTTTTACTGTTATGAATCATAATATAAATATCTGATATGCAGAATATTTGATATGCGATCCCTGTGAAAGGATCATTAGACCAGGAAAACACTGCCCCCGCCCACACACAGTCTGCTGCCGAAGGGGTCGTGATGCATAGGTTGAGAACCGCTGGTCTGTCATGTCAGGGAAGGCACAGTGACCTCAGCACTGGTCACTTGGTGGTGCATGCCTGTAATACCAACACTCTGGGAGGCAGAGGCAGGTGGATCTCTGTGAGTTCAAGGCTAGCCTGGTCTACAAGTGAGTCCAGGACAACCCTGAGAAGCCCTATCTCGAAAACAAAAACAAAACCCCAAACCTCATTGTGTTCCCAATCAAGAAGCATGGAGGGAGAGGGAGGAGATGTGCCTGCTGGTACTTACCTTGCTTTCTCCTCTTTGTGGAGTTCAGGGCCTAGCTTGTGGGGGGGTTGCTACTCAGTTAGGTGGATTTTACAACCTGAATTAACTAGAAAATCCTCCACAGACAAGCCCAGGGGTTTGTTTCCTATCAATTTACAATCAAGATTAGTCATGGCAGTAGTTTTTATCAGTCATATCTTACTCTTGTTTGTCTTCTGTAGTTAAACCAGTCAGAATGTGCTTGGAAATGCTTACTCTTAAGTTGAAAATGTAAGGTAAAATATATTCAGTAGAGACTTAAGTTCCTCTTGCCTGGCATAAAGAGATTCAGTACTTGCCGTATTTTTTCTCTTAAAGAGTAAAATCACTCCAATAAAAAATACAATTTTACCTTAGTACCTACCTTGAAAGTAGCTATAGGCCTGGAGAGATGGCTCAGCTCTTTCAGAGGACCCAGATTCAGTTTCCAGCACCTACACGCAGCTCACAGCTATCTATAACTCCAGTCCAGGAGATCCAACACCCTCACTCAGAATCCACAGAAGCAAAACACCAATGTATGTGAAATGAATGATAACTCATTAAAAAAAGAAAGTAGCCTATATAATTTTCTATGTAAATAAATGCTATGTTTACAACAGCAATATAACATTAGACAACCAATATAAACTATTACTTTTATTTACTCACAGCTAAATAAATAACTTTATCTGTTCTAATATGTCTACAATTTACCTGTTACTGTTTGCTACAGTTGCTGTTTATCTTATCCAGATAAACCAGCTTATTGTTCTAACAATACTATAATTACATAGTATTAAATTTTGAACAAATAGTGCTGGGTTGAAATTCTGGCTTATTTTATCTTCAGTGTTTCTAAGATTGATATGAGGAAGCATAATTACTGGAATTCACCCCCCCAAACATACATACATACACACACACACACACACACACACACACACACAATTCACCCCCCCAAACATACATACATACACACACACACACACACACACACACACACACACACACACACACACAGATATTTTCTTCAAAATGGTTATAGCAGTTATATTGCTGTAAGCAATTGTTTATTTCTCTTCCAAATTTGCTAAGAATTATTTTAAATTTATAATCTGCTGTTTGTATACAAGTGATATTTTGCTGCAGTTTACACTTTCCATATTCCTAGTGAGACTGAATATGTTTTGTTTTTGTTTGTTTTGAGCCAGGTTTCTCTGTGTAGCTCTGGTTGTCCTGGAACTTGCTTTGTAGACAGGTTGGCTTTGATCTCAAAAGGTCCACCTGCTCTGCCTCCCAAGTGCTAGGATTAAAGGCATGCACTACTACTGCCAGGCTCATTTTGATGTATTTTATCTTTGGTGAATTGCCTCATTTTTTCTTACAATGTAGTTGTCTTAGTCTCTTTTCTGTTGTTGTAATAAAAATAACATGACCAAGACAGATTATAAAAATAGTTCCAGGGGGTTAGAGTCCATAATGGCAGAACCAAAGCATGGGAGCAGGAAAGCTGAGAACTTTTTGAGTCCCCAAGTTAGAGACAGAGAGAACTAAATGGGAACGGTGGGGACTTTGGGAACAGCAAAGCTCGCCTGCAGCAGCCGCACACTTGCTCCAGCAAGGGCATACCACCTTATCTTCCCCAATAGGTCCACCAACTGGGGACTACCAATGCCACTCTGTGAGCCTGTGGGGGCCAGTCTCACCCTAACCACTTCAGCAGTCACTAATGTATGCCTTAATTGCGTCTCTGTTCATAGGCTATGAATCTTGTTGACTTTGTCATACTTCAGTAAGTGGTTCGCTTTATTTTGTTTAGGAGTCTTTTGTTCAGAACATTTTAATTGTAATATCATACCTGCTTATCTTTTCCCAGTTTATATTCTTAGCATTCTGAAATTTTCCTTTTGTATGTTGTGTTAAATCAGCCCCCTCTGTGCCCATTGACTCTGTGCTTTGTCTTTTATGTAAATCTAAAAAATTATAGTGTCATGAAAGTCTATTTGAACCCCATTGAGATTATGGATTTAATTTGGAAAACTGGTAATACATTCCTGGAAAAAGCAAATGACTCTATATTCCTAAGTGTTCTTTATAATGCAAGAAGTTTTCTTCTGGATTGCTTGAGTTGTTTTAATCATGAAACATACTGGATTTTATAAAATGCTTTTTTGAGGGCGGGGGTTTGAGTCAGGGTTTCTCTATGTAGTCTTGGCTGTCCTAGACTTGCTTTGTAGACCATGCTGGCCTCCAACTCACAGCTCCGCCTGCCTCTGCCTCCCAAGAGCTGGTATTAAAGGCGTGTGCCCTCATGCCTGGCCTCTCAGGCTCCCTGCCCCAAACTACTGAGATTGTCAGTTTCCCCTCGTCATTACCATAGTACAGCATTTTTTAAAATGTTGAACTGCCGGGCATAGTTTATGGTGATCTTTAATCTTAGCATTGAGAGGTAGAAGCAGGCAGATCTCTGAGTTTGAGGGCAGCCTGGTCTACAGAGTGAGTTCCAGGACAGCCAGGGCCGTTACAAGGAGAAACTCTGTCTTGAAAAAACAAAACAATAAAAAAACAAAACAAAAAATGTTAAGCCACCCTTATATTCCTGAGATTAAAGTCCCTCTAGTTATGGTTTGTAATCTTTCATATGCTATAATATTTGGTTTACAATTATTTTTGCTGAGGATTTTTATGTTTATATACATAAGGGATATTGGTGTGTAGATGTGTTTTTTATTACAGTGTATTTTTTTGGCTTTGGTATTTGTAGGCTATGATTTTTTTTTTAAACCTACTTTATTTGGGGTTCCTTAATGCCTCTACATCCTTCTAACCCACCTACCATAGGTAGGAGCAAAAGGAGGTTAGTTAGGGATAGGGGATGTAGACCTTTTTAGACTTAGTTCCCCAGGACAATTCCACTCTTCTTGTCAGGATTCCAGCAGTCCAGCTAAACAGCAAGTAACAGCAAAACAAATCACCATTCTCTGGTGTGTTTTTCTTTAGGAGGGTGTCAAAGAGTCTCTGTCTCTGTCTGTCTCTGTCTGTGTCTGTCTGTCTGTCTGTCTGTCTGTCTGTCTGTCTCTCTCTCCTCTCTCTCTCTCTCTCTCCTCCTCTCCTCTCCTCCCCTCCTCGCATCTCTCTCATCTCTCTCTCATTTATACTCTCTCAGAGTTCCACACGGATGTTTTCCAGCTAGCAAAGGCCATGCACCCCCACCTCGCATGAGTCAGTTTCCAGCTGACAAAGATCTCTCTTGAGGCTGTTATCAGCTGTGGATAAACTAAAGGCAGTTTACACATCCCACACTTGTGATCAAAACAATAACATGTTTACATAACTGAGTTTTTAAAGAAACCAAAACTTCCACTACAGGCATTAGGGTAATTCTGGCCTCAAGAATTATCAATGCCCACTAACTAAGCTCTTTATGTTGGGGGAAAAGTCACATGTTTCTTTCTCTGTTTTGAGAATAATTCATGTTTATTCTTTTAAGTTTTTGGTAGACGTCCTTAGTGAAACAGTCTATTCTGGTCTGTTCATCGTTGGAAAGTCTTTTGTTTTTGTTTTGTTTTTTAAACTCGTGTGTGTGTATGTGTGTGCAGATGCTTGCAGACCCCTAGGGCTGGAGTTACCGGTGCTTATACAGCACCCACACGGGTTCTGGGAAGTGAGCTGCCATCCTGTGCAAGAGCAGCAGGCGTCCTCAACTGCTGGGACATCTCTCCATCACCTGTTGGGAAGTTGTTGCTTACCAGTTTAATCTTTCTTTGTTGTTATTTGTATGTATGATCAAGTGCTTTATTTTGTTTTTATGTTTTTGGTCTGCGGTAGCCTTTTCATTTCATGTAAATTATCTAATTTGTTAATGTACAAAGTATACCAACCAAAATAGTAGTGCTCTCCCTCCTCCAAGTTAGGTCAGTGTGCCCTCTTCTAGAGCATGCCTGCTTCTAGTTTCTAATTCTTAGTAAGCCGAGTCTTGTCCCTTCTTCCATGGTCACTTTAGCTAGAGGCCTGGTAGCTTTGATAATCTTTCCAAAGAACTGTAGTTTTTTATTTTAGTTATTGTATTTTTCAGCTCCAGAATTCTCTCCCCCCCCGCCCCCCATTGTTTCTTTTAGTTCTTCGTTAGTTTTTTTTTTTTTAATTATTTAAAACAGTTTATTTAAAGTCTTTCTAATAAACCTAACTACTGCCCTTTCTTGGAGATAGTTTCTATTTTTCCTGTGAATATATTACTTTTGTGTTTATTTGTATGGCTCGATTTTTGTCATTGTTGAAAACTGAAATTTTGTATAGTACAATGGTTCTCAACCTGTGCTTTGCAGCCCCCTTGGGAGGGCTGTATATCAGATATCCTTTATATAAGATATTTACATTGATTCATAACTGGGACAGTTACAATTATGAAGTAGCAACGAAATGATCTTATGGTTTGGGGTCACCACAACACAAGGGTCACAGCATTAGGAAGGTTGGGAACCACTGCTGTAGTAGAATGTGTCTGGAAATTCAATCTTCCCTCCCTCCCCCCACCCCGTTTTGTAATTGCTGACTTTATGACTTGTTTAATGATCCTCCCTCCCTTCCTTTTATAAGCTGCATTTATGAGTTTCCTAACTGTTTAGTGGTCAGCTGTGGTTTGACAGAAATTTTCTTAGATACCCGAATCAAAAGACAAAAACTGTCCTAGTCTTTTGCAGGTCTCTTCTGTGTTAGAATATTCAGTGTTTAACTGATCAGCACTGCCTTTCTAACGTTACTTTTGCTTGCATAGGAGCTAAAAGGTGCACCTAAGGTTAAAGTTTAGGCTCTTGCTACATCTTTTCTGAGCTTTTGTGTAGCCCTGGGTATTCATGGAGACTTGCAGAGTTTACAACATGCATAGGAGCTTTTTATAGCCCCTGTTCACTTAGTTATCTCCCTCTCTCCTCTCTTCACAAGCTTTTAGGCCCATCTACTGCTTGTTAGGCAGCTGTTGTATTGTGCCATGGGTGACTGCAGGTAAACATTGGCCTCAAAATAATATGGGAATCTTCTTCAACCCTAGGAATCTCCAAATCTTGGAAACCAAAACAAGGCCCAAACTTATCCTTTAGTACCCAATAATAAAATAGTGTCAGTTTTTTTGGGTATCAGCTACACTGATGTGGGTTGGTATCATAGTGATGGTAGTCATTGAAGGAAGTTGTGGGTGGTGAATAGGTAAGTTAAATTGCCACTTAGCTTTACCAAAACCTTACCAACTTCCGTCTGCCTCTCTATCTCTGTCTCTGTCTCATCTTCTCTCTCTTCCTTCCTTCCTTCCTCCTCCTCCCCTCCCTCCCTCCCCCTCCCTTCCTCCTTCCCTCTCCCTCCCTCCCTCCCTCCCTTCCTCTTCCTCCTTCCCCTCCCTCCTCCCTCCCTCCCTCTCTCTCCTTCCTTCTTTTGTTGCTTCCTTCCTTCCTTCCTTTTTGAGACAGGGTCTGGCTCTGGCTCTCCTGGAACTCACTATATAGACCCGGGTGGTCTTGAACCTCAACTCATAGAATCCATTTGCTCCTGCATTTTTCTGGGTTTTGTAAGATTTGATCAGATTTTACTTTATTATAATATTGATTTTGATTGTTTTGCCCTGTTCCTCATTGCTTTGTGGTGACATGGAGTTTTAGTGTTCCTTACTAAGCCATATTTTTAATTTGATTCCCACCTCTTTGAACAAGCTAAATGGAAAGGAATATAATGTTCATTGTCATGTGCTATTAAAAGCCGCTTCTTTTGTTGTTTGGTTATTTTTGTTTCTGTTTTCCCCTCAAGACAGAGTTGCTCTGTGTAGCCCTGGCTCTCCCAGATCTCACTCTATAGACTAGGCTGGCCTATAACTCAGAGATCTATCTGCCTCTGCTGGGATTAAAGATGTACACTGCTACTTGGTTAAAAGCCAAATCTTAATGGTGTAAGAATATTTTTTTCATTCTCCAACATTATGTCTCCATTTAGTAAGTCTTTACTTCTACTTCTCCGCCAATATTTTATGGGTTGTGTTTTAAGCAGCATTGCATGACACCCTGTGCAAGTGCAACTTATACCTTAATTTTTCCAGAGTTTGAATATTATATAAATGAGACCTGAAAAACTTGATTTCTACTTTTCATTGCTATTATCTAAAACTCACAACATATGACTTTTAATTAAAAAAAAAAAAAAAAAAAAACCTGGGCTAGACGTGGTGGCCCACACTTTTAATCTTAGCACTTGGGAGCCAGAGATAAGTGGATCTCTGTGAGTGAGGCCAACCTGGCCTGCAAAGCTAGTCCAGGACAGCTAGGGCGACACAGAGAAACCCTGCTTTGAAAAATAAGCAAACAAGGGGGCTGGAGAGATTAAGAGGTTAAGAGCATTGGTTGCTCTTCCAAAGGTCTTGAGTTCAATTCCCAGCAGCCACATGGTGGCTTAACAACCATCTATAATGAGATCTAGTGTCCTGTTCTGGTGTAAATGCAGGCAAAACACTGTATAGTTAATAAATAAATAAATCCTTTTTAAAATTAAAGAAAAAAGCAAACAAACAAAACAACAACAACAAACCCTACTTATTAATTCTAGACGCTTTTTAGATTTGGTGTAGTTTCCTACAGAGATAGATATGTTTTCTGCTATCCTGCCGTGTTTGCTACCTTAGAAATTAGCACTTCCTGGCACTTTTACATTTCCTAAAACAATATGTAATTCTCAGAATAGTATAATTGAAACGGAATCTGGTTTCGCTGCTATCATTAATTGGCTGAGAGATCTTATAATTCCAGATATACTAAAATGTATGTATGTCTTTCTTCCCTTTGTTGATGTGTACATATGTAACCATCTATGAAAGCACTTACTGCTTTATAGTTTGTTTATTCTTCATTTGCCTTTCTTCTCTAACAGAAGAAATGAACGTTTAGGGAAATAAAATGTTGCCTCTGGGGTCTTATGTTGTGGACTCTTTGTAATAGATTGGACTGTGAAATTGCTCAGTAATTGACAGACTGTAAATGTTTCAGAAACAAGAATAGCCAAAAATAGGGGAGGTTATGACACTTATTCTGACAAGGTATAATACAGTATGAAGTGTTCATTCATGAGAAAAAGTCCATCGCTGTTCCATGTTAAGCAGAGCACATAACTAATACGCTGATGTGAAGGAGATACAATCAATCCCTGCTTTTGAATAAGATGCTCTTTGAAGACTGGTGCTTTACAGTCTTCTTGTGTCTTTAACTCCATGATTTATCTACCAATAGATCCACCCCTTTGATCTCAGGTTGAATACATGATACCCAGTGCCTTTTCCTGTAAAGCATTTTGGCAGTGAGTTTGGAAACAGATTACTGAGAAATGAAACCTTTGCTACATGATAATTTTGCAAGACCCTGCTGTACATATGTCATTATATTTATATAATGTGTTTTGCCTGTATGTATTTATGTGTGCATCACATGTATGCCTAGTGCCCAAAAGAGGCAAGAAGATGGTATCAGGTCCCCTGTAGTGCAGAAAATTGTGATCCATTGTGTGGATCCTGGGAATTGAACCAGGTCCTCTGGAAGAGCAGTTAATGCTCTTAATTGCCGAGCCATCTCTCCAGCCCCCTAAATACATTGTTTAGGTGTTTGTAACTTAAATATTTATGTCATATTATGAGTTTAAGAAGCAAAATAGTTAATATAGAATAACAGGTACATTCTCTTTCAAAATAAATATTTCAAAAAAAGAGGGACAACAATAAAGCAAGCAAAAGGAGGACTGTGGTATATCCTGACTTTGCTTTTTTTCATATTATTTTTCATTGTGACTTAAGTTACAGGTGGAGGAAAGTTCCAGTCTTTTTGTTTGTTTCTGGTTTTTAGCTTTTGAGTGGGCCTTTTACTATCTGTTTTTTACTATCTGTTATGTATAACAAAATCTGGGTAAAAGAAATACACAGGAGATTTTGTATAAGATTCATGAAACCAAAAAAGAAGTTCTTGTTCATTGTCGTAATTTTAGTACTTCACATAAAAGTAATTATGAACAAACAGTGAATTGTGAGGCTAGATTGTTATACCACCTAATTTGGCTAAAGCAAGAAAATAGGATTTGTATATTTTTTTATTTTGATACATGTTATTTAATAGGCATCAAAAGAATCACATACTTTTTTGAAGTGATTAAATCGTATCTATCAGTGCTGTAATTCAAGGTTGAGCTTAACTGTGAAAAAGTTAAAAACATTACTATTAAAAATTGAGTGTGTTGGTTGGCATATGCCACTAATCTTCATAGCTAAGGGGGCTGAGGGAGAAAGATGAGAAGAGTTCAAGGCTGGTCTGGTCTTGTTTATAAATAACAAACAACCCCAACCTCAGTTGTTCTGAGCAGTGTTGTGCATGCCTGTAATCCCAGCACACTAAGCCAAAGCAGGAGGAGGCGAGTTTGAACAACATACTCAGACCCTCCTTTTTTGTTTGTTTGCTTAAGGCGAAGGAATTATACAGCCTCTCATTCATTTGAAACTTCTGTTTAAAATATACGATTTGAAAAAACTTTTGTATTGGTAAAATAATAAAGTACTAAAAATATTTTCTTTGTATTTGCTGCCACCAAGTGACAGATTCGTGACATTACCAAGTTTGTTACATGTCTAGACTATGTACAAAAAATGCTCTCCACCCCCTTTGGTGGCTTGGTTTTGCTTTAAGTTGAGATTCATTATGTAGCTCAAGCTACACTTGCCACGTAGCTCAGGCTGGCCTGAACGCACAGTGCTTGAGTGGTAGGCTTTATAAGTGTGTATAACCATACCTAGCCACTCTGATACTTTGATTTGATCATATTTTTAACAAAGGTTAAGTAAAGTGTTTTAATACCTTACAAACCATATCTTGCACCAGAGCTACATAAGGTCATTTCTATGTTCCTTGTATTTTACAAAGGCCTATTAAGACAATAGCATCTAGTCACTGTTGACAGGGATTTTTTTTTAAAAAACTGCATGATTTTTCTAGTGTGTATGAAATATGGTTGATGCATACAGTTTAACACAAGTTTAATTCTGACATGTATCATTTAATGATATTGCACATGAAAATTATGCTTTTATAATTTTTAGAACTGATTTTACTTATTTGAAGATTAACTAGGGGCAACTTATTTTTATTCTAGAAAACCTATATAAGAATATATAATATTCTCAGGGAAAAAAAAGAAACTCAAATGTTTAATAGGAAATGGGTTGCATGCAGTGTGATATATGTTTGTGTAGAACTTTATGTAATCATTCTGAGTGTTATTGAAGGCAAAATGGAGTGTGGGCAAGTCACTCTCTTCAGAAGCACACTCACTTTTCTGAGCATGAAGCAATCCTTAACACCCAGCTTACAGCCCTGCTAAAACTCTTCCTTACTAAACTCCCTCTTTGTTTTGAGGGGAAAGAAGCAAACTAAGAAAATACACAGTTGAAAAATTTTAGAAACATATACAGAGAAAATACCTAGCAGTATTTAATTTTTAAGGGATATTGCAGCAAATTATTAAAATTTATGTATTTGAAATTAATGTTTCATATATAAAGATATAAGAAACATTTTATGCATCCCTGACAGGCTCCTAGCTAAGACAAACCATGAGAAAATATATTTGGACAGGGTTTTTGCTTGTGTGTGTTTTCTTAAGATTTAAGGAGATAATTTGTTACTACCAGTTCTGAAGAAGAAAGCCCCATATTGGGTTTTTTCAAGAATTCAGTAAGGATTAAGTTTTATATAAAGACAGTCTTTAAAAATATTTTCCTTAAATATGTGTATGTGGGTTATATAAATATGGCATGTATATATCTGTAATCCTCATAGTAGGAAATTGGAGGCAGGAGGATTGAGAATTCGAGGCCAGCCTGGACTACCTAGAAAAACTTTGTTTAAAAAAAAAAAAAAAAAAAAAAGTATCCTATACAAATCAGTTTTCTTGATAGAAGGATAAAAACTAAATTCTGATTCAGCAAAAACCAAAGTACATTTTGATTGATGTAACAACTCAGTGTCTTCTTTAAACATACACCTCTTCGTTTTGAAGGCTGGCGTATTCCTGTTTTTGATCACAGGCCTGTGATTAGAACTCAAATGATACAAGTGCTGCTTTTACCAGAGGAGAGCAGTGTGGGGACTCCTGTTACGGTTAGGTGGTCCTGTGTTAATCCTGGCAGTCCTTGTAATTGGCTAGTTTATTGCTACTTTGGCCTTCTTATTACTTAACCTTACACATGATTACATGTGAATTAATACTTAATGTCAGCCCCAGTTGGAGATAGCCTTCTATGGATGGAAGACTTCAGTATATAGCAACTTGATAATTCTGATAGATTTTCAGTGGAAAGGGGCATATAAATCTTACTTAATGTTCTCCTTATAGCTCAGAGAAGAAAATATTAAGTAGCTGAAGATACTGAGCAATCCAGATTTGTCTTCTTTTGTCCTGTAAAACCAATAAACATTCACATCTCAATACCCAGCCATCTATTACTTTTCTCATTCTCTTACATAGTAAATGTAGTACATACTTTAATCATTATCAGCCATAGCAATCACCAACTTCTATTATGTGAATGTTTCCTCTGGGTTTAGCGAAAGTATCTTAAACTATTTCTCAGACTGCAGAGGAGAAGCATTAGACTGAGGGCACTAGAAAGGCACAGTCGTTTGATAATCCTGCTGCTGTTTGTTGGTCCTCACATTTGAAATGGAAACATTAAAGACTTCATAGTCAGGAAAGGAAGAAACTGTCATTCAATAATTGTTGCTTTAATTTGAAAAGTTGGTGTCTATTTCGGTTAGGGACTAAAGAAACCGGTATGCTGTGAGTTCAAGGCCAGCCTGGTCTACAAAGCGAGTCCAGGACAGCCAAGGCTACACAGAGAGACTCTGTCTCCAAAAAAAAAAAAAAAAGAAGAAGAAGAAGAAGAAAAAGAAAGAAAGAAAGAAACCTGTATGAAGATACATTACCCATGGAATGAAATACACTTTTCAATTATAGTAGTGTTAGAGGTCACATCATAAGATATTTTACTTGAGTTTGTTGGGGTTTGCTTCAGATGATTAGTTTAGAGAAAGTAGATGAGCCAGTACCATATTAGACACTATTATGTGAAGAAGCATATTTGAGACAGTAGGCGTTTAGATATTTCTTATAGGTACAAGATGTATGGAATTTTGGATGTGGATTTAGATGGAAACAATATTGAAGTCCATTTCTAGAAAGGTATTCTATCAATCACAAAGCAGTTTAAGTTTTCATTGTTTTTAAAATGTACTCAGATTTTAGCAATTATGGCAGTTACAAGTTTTACCCATTTTGAGGCCTCTGGATTAGCATATTTAGCTGTTTTTATATATGTATATGGAGTATGTGACCATACATATCTAATAAAGGACCAATACAGTTTGGGGGAAAAAATTGTTGCTCGATAGTGACCAGGCAGCAGTGCACTGTCTTTTTGTTAGACGTCTTATACTCTGAAAACAGCAATGCTGCTTGATGTCAAGTAACTCAATTCGAAATTGCTTCAAAACAGAAACATACCCTTATCGGAGTTTTATTTAATTTGCCTTTAGTTTTATTTAACTGGTT